>NC_080722.1:22296129-22306129 GCF_019097595.1 Hemibagrus wyckioides | reverse complement strand
TCCCAGGTTGGGCGGACGACAGCGGAAGCGACGACTCCAAGACGAAGGATGACGAGCACGAGCGGGGGTCGCGCGAGGACGACGCTGACGACGTGTTGGGCGACGCCAAGAGCACAAGTCGCGCGCAGTCGGAGATCGCGGCAGATGAGGAGGAAGACGAAGATGACGACGACGACGATGGCGCCGACGATGACGAGAACGGCGACCGACCGCGAAAGCGCGGCCCCAAGAAGCGCCAGATGACGCCGGCGCGCCTCGAGCGCTCCAAGCTGCGACGGCAGAAGGCGAACGCGCGCGAGCGCACTCGCATGCACGACCTTAACTCGGCGCTGGACAACTTGCGCAAAGTGGTGCCTTGCTACTCAAAGACGCAGAAACTGTCAAAGATAGAGACTTTGCGCCTTGCCAAAAACTACATATGGGCGCTCTCGGAGATCTTGCGTAACGGTAAACGACCAGACGTCGTTTCATACGTGCAGACATTGTGCAAAGGACTCTCGCAACCGACTACGAATCTAGTGGCCGGTTGCTTGCAGCTCAACGCGCGGAACTTTCTCACTGATCTTTCGCATCAAGAGAGCGCGGCGGCGCGCTTCCACGCGCCTGACGCGTCCTTCGCCGCCGCGGCGCACGCCTACCCGTACCAGTGTGCGCGCCTCGCGGGCCCTCAGTGCCAATCCGGCG
Source organism: Hemibagrus wyckioides (assembly GCF_019097595.1). Taxonomy (NCBI): domain Eukaryota; kingdom Metazoa; phylum Chordata; class Actinopteri; order Siluriformes; family Bagridae; genus Hemibagrus; species Hemibagrus wyckioides. The sequence goes on along the minus strand of NC_080722.1, from coordinate 22,305,445 downwards.
CGCACGGGTATTGCTATGAACCCGAATACGCGGGAGCCGCCGAGTACGACGCCCGACGCAGCCCGACGCCCACGTGCGTCAACGGTGGATTCGCGTTGCGATCGCACGAGGCCGTGTCACCGGAAATCGCGGACCGGGGATACCATCACTACTCCATGCACTACGCAGCTGCGCGCAGCCTCGCCTATGGCCCTTCGGGAGCTCGGGGAGGCGGAAGTGGAGGTGGTGGCGGCGGAGGTGGAGGCGGTCATTCGGAGAACGTGCCGCCGTACCACGACGTGCACGCGCACCACCACCACCACGAGCGTCCGCCCGCATACGAGGAACTGAACTCCTTTTTTTCATAATTGGAAAAACACAAATGTGTCGATCGTCGTCATCATCGTCAAATATTCGTGTGGGTCTTAAAAAAAACAGACGCATTACCTTTACAACAAACAGGTTTATTTAATGCAGTCAAAATAAAAGGATTGCTTTTCCCTGGACTTTAAACGGAACTACAATGGACTCGTGGTGGAAAATAATGAATAAAAGGATAACACCCAGTCGAGCGGTTTACCATATTTTTCCCAAATTGTAATAACGGAATGCGTTACCAATGTAAAAAAAAAAAAAAGAGTGAATCAATCACAAAATGCTAACAATAAAAAAAGCAAAATAAAAAGGACAAACACAATCGAGTACCTATGATATAAAAGTCGGGGATGTTTATTCCAAATAAATCATAAGGGTCCTTTTGCAGTGGTTTCTCTTATTCTGTTTTTCTTTAACTTTCCTTGATTTTTTTATATTGGAAAATCACTCAACCAGAACCAGATAATTCACAAAGGTTCTTTTCAGGTTCAGGGGATTGATGTTTTTTCGACCCTTTGACACTTTATGATTCAGTATTTTTCTTCTTATTTTCTTCAGGCCTTCATGCTTGAGAATTTCACGGTATTCTCGGTATTCCTTTTTTTCTTTTATATCTCAAAGAGATTTTTTGGGAACATTGGTCACAACATCTGACACAAATTAGCTTTTGTGTCAATGGATAATTTGTGGCAGTGAATCAGCAACGAGTAGTTCCTCAGGCCAGTACTCAGGTTCATTTCAAAAAGGTTAATGCGTACTTAATTATTCGTGTCTCATTTTTTAGCATATATATATATATATATATATATATATATATATATATATATATATATATATATATATATATATGTATAAAGAGGGAATTACGTTCAGGAATGAATCATATTTATTCCTGATTGTGTGACAGTGGAATATGATTAAAGGAGCTCAAGGTAATGTCAAGATTCCAGGAAGAGTGGAGATTAAATGGTGTAGGGTGTGCAAATAATGAATTCTGTTATTTTTTAAGCTTGAATTATTTATTTGACAGTGAGGTGGTAAATGCCTAACTGTGGTTCATGTTTACGTCTATAAAAATATACATTTCATATTTCAGGATTTTTTGATTCTGACATAATCATAATGCTATAATTTATGGCCACGAGACTCAGAATACAACTCCACTATTTATGCCTAAATAGCTGTACTTCATTTATTATTATTATTATTATTATTATTATTATTATTAATAATAATAATAATAATAATAATAATAATATTGATAATTACGTAAGATCAATTATTTTTGTGCAAGCCAAGCCAGGAACCTCCCCTATTCCCATGCCTCTGTCATTTCGGCCTTTTCTCTTTATGCCAACATCACACTGAACAATGGGCAGAATATGGTAGTATTCCAGCATATGGCAGTGTACTCTTTTGCACTTCAAAAAGAACTGAACTTTGAATTTCTCCTATTTCTTTCTGTAATTTTAAAACTTTAGTCACCAGTAATTCTTCGAAAAGTAACATTTGTGTACAGATCAAACCAAACAATCCAAAACCAACAAGTCATTACATTTTTAACAGAAAAAACTATGTTTTAAGACTATGTAAATAATATCATTATGTAATATTTATATAATCATTTAATATTGCACTGTTCATTTACTTATAATCTGTCTGAAAAAATAATGAAGTTTATATTTAAACTGATTACATGTCTCAGCTTGTAACTTCTCATTAGTTTTCACAAATAGCTCCAACAGCATTTGGAAATTCAAACATTCTTAGACAAACGATGCTTAGACATTTCAATACACTGGATTACACCAGCCAACCTAAAAAAAAACTAAACAAAATATCTAAACCTGTGTAAGACTCAAATACTTAATTTATTAGTCATGTTAAAAAAAATAATTAATTAATTCCATTGGAGATGGATAAACAGGCCTGATTCAGATTTTTTTAAATAAATATAATTAGGCTGTATTGAGTTTGCTGTATGATGTCATTAAAAACATTACAGATGAATACAGATAAATTCATTTATTAATAAATAGATTCAAAATCATACCTTAATGTCCGAACATCTTGAGTAGATTTTTGTGAATGAATAATACTACTACTAAAATAAATGAAGGAAAAAATAAAGAAATAACAATAATAATAATAATAATAATAATAATAATAATAATAATAATAACAAAAACATAGTGGGTGCAAGTGAAATGTATGACTCAGGACGATGCTCGGGCACGTGCGTGCGGCCGCTGTTGGCTTCCCCTCTGAATCCTTGTGTCACGCCGCCATGGTGCCTCATATTATACTTACATTATTCGAATTGTAGGCTTTACAATTTTACTTCAATCACACACATGTAAATAAAATAACACACGCCGTTTGAATTTCTGTAGCGAATTAACATTGTGGAAAATGAACTCGAGCTCGTGACATGAACGACGCTGACTATTAACGACAGTAAAACTTTTCTATACAAGAAAGCAATGTAAATAAATTAAAAACAAACATACAGCCTAGGAATTTATAACTATAATTTTGTAGAATTTAACATTTATCATTTATATACTATGTATCTATACTGTGAATATATATATATATATATATATATATATATATATATATATATATATATATATATATGTACAAAAAGGGGGGGTACAAAAAGTTATGATATTGCGCCGTTGTTTTTATATTTTCAACTTTTTTTCTGAACGTCTTCCGTCTTAATTCGTGTAAATTTCGATTAAAGTAATTATATATCGTAAAGTCGCTATTTTTAACGAATTATTTGTTTTATTATTCGTCTACGGGCCAGGTGCCAAGAGTTCATTTATCGTTCATTTGTGGGGTTTTTTTGGTTTTGGGTTTTTTTTTTTTGCAAGCTTTCACAGTCCACTATCTCTTTTGCATCCGTTTAGGAAACTCGTCAACAACAGCAACATCAGCAGCAGTAATAATAATAATAATAATAATAATAATAATAATAATAATAATAATAATAATAATAATAATAATACTTCCACAGTTACTAAACCCATGCACATAGTTTATTTATGTTTAAAGTTTATTCTGTACACAGCTCTTCTACACTGCTTGTCACCTTTAAAACACAATAACGTGCCAAGCAGCACAAAAACCGCTTGCGTTAAATAAACTAAATTATTGTTAGTATTAATTATTGCTGTCTTTTATAATAACCTCAAACCCTGATTCTCTTCCTGATGTAGCCCGGGATTTAGATTAAAGCAAAAAACAAAACTTGAGCTTTAGCTCAAGGCATCACACTGCACTATTCCTTGTCGCTGACTTCAGGAGAACATCTTGTACGTTTTGGTCCACTTCGTGTGTCTTTAACCTGGATACGCAAATATAACATAACTTATAAAATTCCACTTACCATAGGGGGAAAAAAAGTTTGGCCCCGTTAAAATTATTTTTGCGAAAGAAATATTTTTTATTTATTAGTTATTATTTTCAAACCATAAATATTACAATTGATGCGACTTAAATACTAGCATTCGAGGCCTGTTAGAATATTCCAAATTCATATTTACATTTTTCATATTTACACTATTCGTATTCAAAGTCAGCCCCGAGGTGGCAAAGGCCAAACGGGAGCCGAGGGGCTTCTTTCCCTCCTTAAAATCCCCCCGACGGCGAGGTCGGGCCAAAGCTGGCACCGAAGCTGGCACCGAAGCTGGCGCGCCTGGCACCGGGGGCTCCTGCCAAGTCGCTAAATGTCTCAGCATCAGCAGCGCGGTGCCAACACGCAGGCCAGAGCAGGGCCTTCTGGGTGGAGCCCGCTATTTCTTCCCTAATTCAGCAGCATCTGTTCATTACACTTCACGTTTCGCGTGTGTGAGAGACTACAGGAGGCCGTAAAGCCCCCGGGACACTCTGCTCGATATGCAAGAAAAACTCCGGACACACACACACACATACACAAAAGTGTCATGATAAGGAAAAACTGTGTAGACTATTACTGAACAAAACAGCACACTCACAAGACAACAGTGTCCTGGAGGTCAAGTCTGTATGGTGTCCGCACTCCACACATTCTAGCTATACACGCTTTAAGTCACTGAAATAATACATATATATATATGTATATAAATATATATATATATATATATATATATATATATATATATATATATATATATGATGTGTGTTTAATTATCAGAATGGCGTTTTATAAGTTAAATATGCAAAAGAGCTTGTGAATATGGGAGAGCAGTAATAATTTAACACTCTACCAGCATTTGAAATGTCTGAATTCTGCACGGATGCACGGACATAGGAATGAATTTATACATTTATAAGTGTTATTTATTTTTCTATTTGTGTGATTCAATTGTTTAATGCAATATTAAGGCAACTGGTCACAGCATGAAGACCGAAACGCTTTGCCAAATGCAAATTAAATCAGGAGCCGCCCCATCCCTAATCAAATTAAAACAAAATTTAGCGTAGCACATTTGGATTAGGGTTCGAAGAAATCCTGATCCCGTGTTCGATTTTCATGTGCTGTAACGTGATTTGTTGCGCAAATTAGCATCAGTACCACGAACTATCTTTGTGCATGTATTAAATATTCACAGTTCGCATTTAAATATGCAAAAGAGAGATGGCGTCTCGATTTAGGCTCACGCGAGCACCGAAGCCATCGATCCATCAGGGAGCCCTGACCATCACACACACACACACACACACACACACATGCTGCAGCTCCTCTTTGTGCCAGCCACGCCCCAGCAGTGCCAGTCATAGAGCTTGGCACGAGCTGGCATCACCTATTAAAAAATTCCACAGCATCTGTTCGGAGAGAAGCAGATTTAAAGGAGCCGTAAGCGGAAAGAAGGGACAGAGAAATATAAATCTTTATAGAAATCCTTCAGACATCTGTGCATAGTAATAATTCTATATCAATATAATGTTGAAAAGTGATATATTCTTTTTTCTTGATATGTTTCTAAATAAACAAAGCCACACCCTGCCATCCTCTATGACTACAGGAAGCCGCATACGTTTGTAGGATTAGCATTTTATGATTTTATGAAGTCTTGTCAGTCCCAAGTCGTAAGGGGTGTCATTTAAAGCTGCTGTTTGTATTTGTGTTTAGTTTTCAACTCAAAGTGGGCGTGGCATAAACCGGAAAGGTTCTTAGCGTCAGGTTTATCTCGTTAAGTTCTCGTTTCTCTTTATAAAAAAATAACATGTAGCCCTTAGTGAGCCTGACCAGGCAGATACTAAGGATGAATGAATAGAGAATGTACATCACAATGAAGTGCTTTGTTATTTAACCACAGAGCAGAAGCACTGTGCTGGTTTTTTATTTACCGTAACATTTACAGTGCTTTGTAACAAACAGTTGTGTGTCTTTCTTATTAACTTCAAGAGAGAAGTAAAAGAGAGGCTGTCGAGGACACGTGCTTGATTCATGGACATTAAATGTAACTCTAAATGGACAAAAAGGACAAAAATTGAGAAATGATAACTCCGCCTCCTCAACCCACCCTCTGTACTTTACATTATTTACATAGTTTTATAATATGAAATAAAATTATAAATAATTTTTTTTTATATTATGAATTAAAAGATGTGGCTATATGAATAGCTGTTGTGATTGTGTGTGTGTGTGTGTGTGTGTGTGTGTGTTTGTGTGTATATCTAGCATGACTGCACAGCACTGGAGTGTGTTTGTGCATCAAATGCATGTGAGTGCAGCGGGGTTGTTGCTGGTCGGCACAGATGGTGTGTGTGCCTGTGTGTGTGTGCGTGTCTGTGTGTGTGAGTGTGTGTGTGTATGTTGGTCACATGGGCATCAGTAATTGGGCGCCATATTGCCCGGTTTTGCGGGGTTTTTTTCCCCAGCTGGACCTGTCAGATGGCATTGCGTCCAGCTCGATGCCCTCTCATCCGTCCATCCTTCTCTCCTCCTCTCCTTCCTTTCCCTTCACCTCATCTCGCCATCCCTCTCTCCGTTTTCCCTCACCTCTGCTTCCTTTTCATCAAGTTCCTCCTCCTGCACCGGATCTTCTCCACTCATCTTCACTTCTCTATTTTATTCCTTCTAGATCATTTTTCTTTTTTCATCACTTCCTTTTTTCTGTCTTTTTTCCCATTTATGTTTTCTTCTTTCTCTTTTGTCCAGCTCAATGCCTTCAAATCCCACAATATTTTCTCTTTTTCATCCTTTGTTCACTCTTCATGTTTCTTTTCTCTCTCTCTCTCTCTCTCTCTCTGTTGCTTTCCCTCTTTCTCTTTATCTCTATTTCTCTCTTTCTCTCCCTCTATCTCAATCTCTTCCCTTGCTGTACTCATCTTTTCACTCCATCTTTCTTCCCTCAAATCTCGTTTGTTCTTTCACCCCATTCTCATATCTTCATCCATAGTCTCTCTATCTTTCTTGTTCAGCTTGGAGCCTCTCATTATCTATCGTTACATCTTTTATGCCTTTTATGTCCTACTCTTCTTTTTCTCTTTCTCTTTTATAATCTCCACTTTACCTTTTTTCTTCATTTTACTATTTATCTCTCTCCTATTCTCCAATCCTTTTCCTTTATCAATTTCTTTCTCCATATTCTCTCTCTCTCTCTCTCTCTCTCTCTCTCTCCTTCTTCCTCCCTCTATCCTTTCTCCTTCATCTGTTTTTTTCTCCTCCATCTGTTTTTGCTACTGCACCAGTGCTTATTTTCCTTTCACACACTTCTCTCTCTCTCTCTCTCTCTCTCTCTCTCTCTCAATTCCACATATATGATATAAATAAATGTCAAACAATATGTGTTACAGATGTATTCTATATAAAAGATGTTTATATGAGTCTCTGACATATGACTTATTAAAATATTACATTAACATAATTATTTGTAAAAATAAGACTATATATCAGGATTATGTTGCTGTAACCTATTCTGCTCACTGAAATCAGTGACATTCAGCTGAAACACAGGAATACTGTAGTACACTCTATACAGTAAAGAGGTTCTGTGTTGGTGTTTTGTAAACGAATCACATAAATCTACCACCAAGAGGAACGAGATACAAAACAAAGACAAAATGATAGAAATCTTGTAATGTTCCCTGATGTTCGAGTTTTTCAGCTCATTGTGTCGTGAATGATAAAGTGTTCTCTCTGAGAGAGTTCAGCTAGAACGAGTTGATAGTTAGCATTGATTCAGCTGCATTTTAGCAGTGGGAAATTGTTAGTGAATTAGCTGTGATTTAGCTGTGCTGTTATCTGTGAGCTACCTGTGAATCTGTGATGATTTAGCAGCAAGATAGCTGCCTTTTAGCAGTGGATTTGCAGTAAATTAACTGATTTCGGTAGTGATTTGGTGGTTATTTAGCTGTGAATTAGCTTGAATTTAGCAGTGAGGCTAGTTGTGATTTCACTGTGAATTAGCTTGAATTTAGCAGTGAGGCTAGTTGTGATTTCACTGTGAATTAGCTTGAATTTAGCAGTGAGGCTAGTTGTGATTTCTCTGTGAATTATCTTGAATTTAGCAGTGAAACTAATTGTGATTTAGCTGTGAATTAGCTTCAATTTAGGAGTGAAATAAGCTGTGAATTAGCTGTGATTTAGCTTGAATTTAGCAGTGAAATTAGCTGTGAATTAGCTTGAATTTAACAGTGAGGCTAGCCATGATTTAGCAGTGAATTAGCTTGAATTTAGCAGTGAGGCTAGTTGTGATTTCTCTGCGAATTATCTTGAATTTAGCAGTGAGGCTAGTTGTGATTTAGCTGTGAATTAGCTTGAATTTAGCAGTGAGGCTAGCTGTGATTTCTCTGCGAATTATCTTGAATTTAGCAGTGAGACTAGTTGTGATTTAGCTGTGAATTAGCTTGAATTTAGCAGTGAGGCTAGCTGTGATTTCTCTGCGAATTATCTTGAATTTAGCAGTGAGACTAGTTGTGATTTAGCTGTGAATTAGCTTGAATTTAGCAGTGAGGCTAGTTGTGATTTCTCTGCGAATTATCTTGAATTTAGCAGTGAGACTAGTTGTGATTTAGCTGTGAATTAGCTTGAATTTAGCAGTGAGGCTAGCTGTGATTTCTCTGCGAATTATCTTGAATTTAGCAGTGAGACTAGTTGTGATTTAGCTGTGAATTAGCTTGAATTTAGCAGTGAGGCTAGCTGTGATTTAGCTGTGATGTTTCAGTGAATATAGCTTTGTTTTAGTTGAGATTTAGCAGTTAGTGGTTAGTAGTTTGTGATTTCTTTAGGTCTTTGCTGGTTATTTAGCTGTAATCTAGTAGTGATTTAAGTGAATTATCTCGCTAAAAGTGGTAGTATGATGTGTTGCACATACCAGACCATGTGCAGTATCACATCATGTGCAATATGTTCTAGTTTCCTAGCACCTATTTTGTACTTTGAATACATTTTGTATATATAGAAAATTTTGTTTTATTTATTTTTCATCTGTATTTTATATCGCATTTATATTTCTGAATACGTTTTGTACTTTTGAATACATTTGTATATAGAGATTATTTCATTTATATTTATTTTTCTTGTTATCTGAATTTCCTTCAGGATTAATAAAGTTCTATCTTATCTTCTTGTTGCTTCCTGATGCAGTCCCCTGCTGACCCGATACCTTTCACCTGTCAGGTGGTTCATTCATTCAGGTTGATTTGGCAAAAACTGTGAGAAAACCTTGACACCAGGTGACAAAAAGAATTTCAAATATGTCAATATGATCTGAATAGGTATATTCATTTTCACTGAACAATACAGAACCATGCAGATGTAGAAGAGGCACTCATGTCCATTACACTCTCAGAACCCAGGCTCTTTCTTAAAGGGATACGAGCCTCATGTAAGGGTTTCAGTGAAGGGGGAAACATGTTGTAGTAACGTTCTGATCTTCGACTCTTTTTACCTTCAGTGAGTGCAGAACCTGAATAAATGGAAGCGCCATCTCTAATGCAATCTTTTTTCTTCAACAAGCTAATG
>NC_080722.1:22161129-22291129 GCF_019097595.1 Hemibagrus wyckioides | reverse complement strand
GAGTGTTTGTTAGTGTGTTAGTGTGAGTGTTTGTTAGTGTGTTAGAGTGTGTGAGTGTTTGTTAGTGTGTTAGTGTGAGTGTTTGTTAGTGTGTTAGAGTGTGTGAGTGTTAGTGTGTTAGAGTGTGTGAGTGTTAGTGTGTTAGAGTGTGTGAGTGTTTGTTAGTGTGTTAGTGTGTGTTTGTTAGTGTGTTAGTGTGAGTGTTTGTTAGTGTGTTAGAGTGTGTGAGTGTTTGTTAGTGTGTTAGAGTGTGTGAGTGTTTGTTAGTGTGTTAGAGTGTGTGAGTGTTTGTTAGTGTGTTAGTGTGAGTGTTTGTTAGTGTGTTAGAGTGTGTGAGTGTTTGTTAGTGTGTTAGAGTGTGTGAGTGTTTGTTAGTGTTAGTGTGAGTGTTTGTTAGTGTGTTAGTGTGAGTGTTTGTTAGTGTGTTAGAGTGTGTTAGTGTGTTAGAGTGTGTGAGTGTGTTAGAGTGTGTGAGTGTTTGTTAGTGTGTTAGAGTGTGTGAGTGTTTGTTAGTGTGTTAGTGTGAGTGTTTGTTAGTGTGTTAGAGTGTGTGAGTTTTTGTTAGTGTGTTAGTGTTTGAGTGTTTGTTAGTGTGTTAGTGTGAGTTTTTGTTAGTGTGTTAGTGTGAGTTTTTATTAGTGTGTTAGTGTGAGTGTTTGTTAGTGTGTTAGTGTGTGAGTGTTTGTTAGTGTGTTAGTGTGAGTGTTTGTTAGTGTGTTAGTGTGAGTTTTTGTTAGTGTGTTAGAGTGTGTGAGTGTTTGTTAGTGTGTTAGTGTGAGTGTTTGTTAGTGTGTTAGAGTGTGTGAGTGTTTGTTAGTGTGTTAGAGTGTGTGAGTGTTTGTTAGTGTGTTAGTGTGTGAGTGTTTGTTAGTGTGTTAGAGTGTGTGAGTGTTTGTTAGTGTGTTAGAGTGTGTGAGTGTTTGTTAGTGTGTTAGAGTGTGTGAGTGTTTGTTAGTGTGTGAGTGTTTGTTAGTGTGTTAGTGTGTGAGTGTTTGTTAGTGTGTTAGTGTGAGTGTTTGTTAGTGTGTTAGAGTGTGTGAGTTTTTGTTAGTGTGTTAGTGTGAGTGTTTGTTAGTGTGTTAGAGTGTGTGAGTGTTTGTTAGTGTGTGAGTGTTTGTTAGTGTGTTAGAGTGTGTGAGTGTTTGTTAGTGTGTTAGTGTGTGAGTTTTTGTTAGTGTGTTAGTGTGAGTGTTTGTTAGTGTGTTAGTGTGTGAGTGTTTGTTAGTGTGTTAGTGTGTGAGTGTTTGTTAGTGTGTTAGAGTGTGTGAGTGTTTGTTAGTGTGTTAGTGTGTGAGTGTTTGTTAGTGTGTTAGAGTGTGTGAGTGTTTGTTAGTGTGTTAGTGTGAGTTTTTGTTAGTGTGTTAGAGTGTGTGAGTGTTTGTTAGTGTGTTAGTGTGAGTTTTTGTTAGTGTGTTAGAGTGTGTGAGTGTTTGTTAGTGTGTTAGTGTGAGTTTTTGTTAGTGTGTTAGTGTGAGTGTTTGTTAGTGTGTTAGTGTGTGAGTGTTTGTTAGTGTGTTAGAGTGTGTGAGTGTTTGTTAGTGTGTTAGTGTGTGAGTTTTTGTTAGTGTGTTAGTGTGAGTGTTAGTGTGTTAGTGTGTGAGTGTTTGTTAGTGTGTTAGAGTGTGTGAGTTTTTGTTAGTGTGTTAGTGTGAGTGTTAGTGTGTTAGTGTGTGAGTGTTTGTTAGTGTGTTAGAGTGTGTGAGTGTTTGTTAGTGTGTTAGTGTGTGAGTGTTTGTTAGTGTGTTAGAGTGTGAGTGTTTGTTAGTGTGTTAGAGTGTGTGAGTGTTTGTTAGTGTGTTAGTGTGAGTGTTTGTTAGTGTGTTAGTGTGAGTGTTTGTTAGTGTGTTAGTGTGATTGTTTGTTAGTGTGTTAGAGTGTGTGAGTGTTAGTGTGTTAGTGTGAGTTTTTGTTAGTGTGTTAGTGTGAGTGTTTGTTAGTGTGTTAGTGTGTGAGTGTTTGTTAGTGTGTTAGAGTGTGTGAGTTTTTGTTAGTGTGTTAGTGTGAGTGTTAGTGTGTTAGTGTGTGAGTGTTTGTTAGTGTGTTAGAGTGTGTGAGTTTTTGTTAGTGTGTTAGTGTGAGTGTTAGTGTGTTAGTGTGTGAGTGTTTGTTAGTGTGTTAGAGTGTGTGAGTGTTTGTTAGTGTGTTAGAGTGTGTGAGTGTTTGTTAGTGTGTTAGAGTGTGAGTGTTTGTTAGTGTGTTAGAGTGTGTGAGTGTTTGTTAGTGTGTTAGTGTGAGTGTTTGTTAGTGTGTTAGTGTGAGTGTTTGTTAGTGTGTTAGAGTGTGTGAGTGTTTGTTAGTGTGTTAGCGTGATAGTATGCGATAGTGTGTTAGAGTGTGTGAGTGTTAGTGTGTTAGAGTGTGTGAGTGTTTGTTAGTGTGTTAGAGTGTGTGAGTGTTAGTGTGTTAGAGTGCGTGAGAGTGTTAGAGTGTGTGAGTGTTTGTTAGTGTGTTAGAGTGTGTGAGTGTTTGTTAGTGTGTTAGTGTGTGAGTGTTTGTTAGTGTGTTAGAGTGTGTGAGTGTTTGTTAGTGTGTTAGAGTGTGTGAGTGTTTGTTAGTGTGTTAGAGTGTGTGAGTGTTTGTTAGTGTGTTAGTGTGAGTGTTTGTTAGTGTGTTAGTGTGAGTGTTTGTTAGTGTGTTAGAGTGTGTGAGTGTGTTAGAGTGTGTGAGTGTTTGTTAGTGTGTTAGTGTGTGAGTGTTTGTTAGTGTGTTAGTGTGAGTGTTTGTTAGTGTGTTAGAGTGTGTGAGTTTTTGTTAGTGTGTTAGTGTTTGAGTGTTTGTTAGTGTGTTAGTGTGAGTTTTTGTTAGTGTGTTAGTGTGAGTTTTTATTAGTGTGTTAGTGTGAGTGTTTGTTAGTGTGTTAGTGTGTGAGTGTTTGTTAGTGTGTTAGTGTGAGTGTTTGTTAGTGTGTTAGTGTGTGAGTTTTTGTTAGTGTGTTAGAGTGTGAGTTTTTGTTAGTGTGTTAGTGTGAGTGTTTGTTAGTGTGTTAGAGTGTGTGAGTGTTTGTTAGTGTGTTAGAGTGTGTGAGTGTTTGTTAGTGTGTTAGAGTGTGTGAGTGTTTGTTAGTGTGTTAGAGTGTGTGAGTGTTTGTTAGTGTGTTAGTGTGAGTGTTTGTTAGTGTGTTAGAGTGTGTGAGTTTTTGTTAGTGTGTTAGTGTGAGTGTTTGTTAGTGTGTTAGAGTGTGTGAGTGTTTGTTAGTGTGTGAGTGTTTGTTAGTGTGTTAGAGTGTGTGAGTGTTTGTTAGTGTGTTAGTGTGAGTTTTTGTTAGTGTGTTAGTGTGAGTGTTTGTTAGTGTGTTAGTGTGTGAGTGCTTGTTAGTGTGTTAGAGTGTGTGAGTGTTTGTTAGTGTGTTAGAGTGTGTGAGTTTGTGTTAGTGTGAGTGTTTGTTAGTGTATTAGAGTGTGTGAGTGTTTGTTAGTGTGTTAGAGTGTGTGAGTTTTTGTTAGTGTGTTAGTGTGTGAGTGTTTGTTAGTGTGTTAGAGTGTGTGAGTGTTTGTTAGTGTGTTAGTGTGAGTGTTTGTTAGTGTGTTAGTGTGATTGTTTGTTAGTGTGTTAGAGTGTGTGAGTTTTTGTTAGTGTGTTAGTGTGAGTGTTTGTTAGTGTGTTAGTGTGATTGTTTGTTAGTGTGTTAGAGTGTGTGAGTGTTTGTTAGTGTGTTAGTGTGAGTTTTTGTTAGTGTGTTAGTGTGAGTGTTTGTTAGTGTGTTAGTGTGTGAGTGTTTGTTAGTGTGTTAGAGTGTGTGAGTGTTTGTTAGTGTGTTAGTGTGTGAGTTTTTGTTAGTGTGTTAGTGTGAGTGTTTGTTAGTGTGTTAGAGTGTGTGAGTGTTTGTTAGTGTGTTAGAGTGTGTGAGTGTTTGTTAGTGTGTTAGTGTGAGTGTTTGTTAGTGTGTTAGTGTGTGAGTGTTTGTTAGTGTGTTAGTGTGTGAGTTTTTGTTAGTGTGTTAGTGTGAGTGTTTGTTAGTGTGTGAGTGTTTGTTAGTGTGTTAGTGTGTGAGTGTTTGTTACTGTGTTAGAGTGTGTGAGTGTTTGTTAGTGTGTTAGTGTGTGAGTGTTTGTTAGTGTGTTAGAGTGTGTGAGTGTTTGTTAGTGTGTTAGAGTGTAAGTGTTAGTGTGTTAGTGTGTGAGTGTTTGTTAGTGTGTTAGAGTGTGTGAGTTTTTGTTAGTGTGTTAGTGTGAATGTTTCTTAGTGTGTTAGTGTGTGAGTTTTTGTTAGTGTGTTAGTGTGAGTGTTTGTTAGTGTGTTAGAGTGTGTGAGTGTTTGTTAGTGTGTTAGTGTGTGAGTTTTTGTTAGTGTGTTAGAGTGTGTGAGTGTTTGTTAGTGTGTTAGAGTGTAAGTGTTAGTGTGTTAGTGTGTGAGTGTTTGTTAGTGTGTTAGAGTGTGTGAGTTTTTGTTAGTGTGTTAGTGTGAATGTTTCTTAGTGTGTTAGTGTGTGAGTTTTTGTTAGTGTGTTAGTGTGAGTGTTTGTTAGTGTGTTAGAGTGTGTGAGTGTTTGTTAGTGTGTTAGTGTGTGAGTTTTTGTTAGTGTGTTAGTGTGAGTGTTTGTTAGTGTGTTAGAGTGTGTGAGTGTTTGTTAGTGTGTTAGAGTGTGTGAGTGTTTGTTAGTGTGTTAGTGTGAGTTTTTGTTAGTGTGTTAGTGTGAGTGTTTGTTAGTGTGTTAGTGTGTGAGTGTTTGTTAGTGTTAGAGTGTGTGAGTGTTTGTTAGTGTGTTAGTGTGTGAGTTTTTGTTAGTGTGTTAGTGTGTGTTTGTTAGTGTGTTAGAGTGTGTGAGTGTTTGTTAGTGTGTTAGTGTGTGAGTTTTTGTTAGTGTGTGAGTGTGAGTGTTTGTTAGTGTGTTAGAGTGTGTGAGTGTTTGTTAGTGTGTTAGAGTGTGAGTTTTTGTTAGTGTGTTAGTGTGAGTGTTTGTTAGTGTGTTAGTGTGAGTTTTTGTTAGTGTGTTAGTGTGAGTGTTTGTTAGTGTGTTAGTGTGTGAGTTTTTGTTAGTGTGTTAGTGTGAGTGTTTGTTAGTGTGTTAGAGTGTGTGAGTGTTTGTTAGTGTGTTAGTGTGAGTGTTAGTGTGTTAGTGTGTGAGTGTTTGTTAGTGTGTTAGAGTGTGTGAGTGTTTGTTAGTGTGTTAGAGTGTGTGAGTGTTTGTTAGTGTGTTAGAGTGTGAGTGTTTGTTAGTGTGTTAGAGTGTGTGAGTGTTTGTTAGTGTGTTAGTGTGAGTGTTTGTTAGTGTGTTAGTGTGAGTGTTTGTTAGTGTGTTAGAGTGTGTGAGTGTTTGTTAGTGTGTTAGCGTGATAGTATGCGATAGTGTGTTAGAGTGTGTGAGTGTTAGTGTGTTAGAGTGTGTGAGTGTTTGTTAGTGTGTTAGAGTGTGTGAGTGTTAGTGTGTTAGAGTGCGTGAGAGTGTTAGAGTGTGTGAGTGTTTGTTAGTGTGTTAGAGTGTGTGAGTGTTTGTTAGTGTGTTAGTGTGTGAGTGTTTGTTAGTGTGTTAGAGTGTGTGAGTGTTTGTTAGTGTGTTAGAGTGTGTGAGTGTTTGTTAGTGTGTTAGAGTGTGTGAGTGTTTGTTAGTGTGTTAGTGTGAGTGTTTGTTAGTGTGTTAGTGTGAGTGTTTGTTAGTGTGTTAGAGTGTGTTAGTGTGTTAGAGTGTGTGAGTGTGTTAGAGTGTGTGAGTGTTTGTTAGTGTGTTAGTGTGAGTTTTTGTTAGTGTGTTAGTGTGAGTTTTTATTAGTGTGTTAGTGTGAGTGTTTGTTAGTGTGTTAGTGTGTGAGTGTTTGTTAGTGTGTTAGTGTGAGTGTTTGTTAGTGTGTTAGAGTGTGTGAGTTTTTGTTAGTGTGTTAGAGTGTGAGTTTTTGTTAGTGTGTTAGTGTGAGTGTTTGTTAGTGTGTTAGAGTGTGTGAGTGTTTGTTAGTGTGTTAGAGTGTGTGAGTGTTTGTTAGTGTGTTAGAGTGTGTGAGTGTTTGTTAGTGTGTTAGAGTGTGTGAGTGTTTGTTAGTGTGTTAGTGTGAGTGTTTGTTAGTGTGTTAGAGTGTGTGAGTTTTTGTTAGTGTGTTAGTGTGAGTGTTTGTTAGTGTGTTAGAGTGTGTGAGTGTTTGTTAGTGTGTGAGTGTTTGTTAGTGTGTTAGAGTGTGTGAGTGTTTGTTAGTGTGTTAGTGTGAGTGTTTGTTAGTGTGTTAGAGTGTGTGAGTGTTTGTTAGTGTGTTAGTGTGTGAGTGTTTGTTAGTGTGTTAGAGTGTGTGAGTGTTTGTTAGTGTGTTAGAGTGTGTGAGTTTGTGTTAGTGTGAGTGTTTGTTAGTGTATTAGAGTGTGTGAGTGTTTGTTAGTGTTAGAGTGTGTGAGTTTTTGTTAGTGTGTTAGTGTGTGAGTGTTTGTTAGTGTGTTAGAGTGTGTGAGTGTTTGTTAGTGTGTTAGTGTGAGTGTTTGTTAGTGTGTTAGTGTGATTGTTTGTTAGTGTGTTAGAGTGTGTGAGTTTTTGTTAGTGTGTTAGTGTGAGTGTTTGTTAGTGTGTTAGTGTGATTGTTTGTTAGTGTGTTAGAGTGTGTGAGTGTTTGTTAGTGTGTTAGTGTGAGTTTTTGTTAGTGTGTTAGTGTGAGTGTTTGTTAGTGTGTTAGTGTGTGAGTGTTTGTTAGTGTGTTAGAGTGTGTGAGTGTTTGTTAGTGTGTTAGTGTGTGAGTTTTTGTTAGTGTGTTAGTGTGAGTGTTTGTTAGTGTGTTAGAGTGTGTGAGTGTTTGTTAGTGTGTTAGAGTGTGTGAGTGTTTGTTAGTGTGTTAGTGTGAGTGTTTGTTAGTGTGTTAGTGTGTGAGTGTTTGTTAGTGTGTTAGTGTGTGAGTTTTTGTTAGTGTGTTAGTGTGAGTGTTTGTTAGTGTGTGAGTGTTTGTTAGTGTGTTAGTGTGTGAGTGTTTGTTACTGTGTTAGAGTGTGTGAGTGTTTGTTAGTGTGTTAGTGTGTGAGTGTTTGTTAGTGTGTTAGTGTGTGAGTGTTTGTTAGTGTGTTAGAGTGTAAGTGTTAGTGTGTTAGTGTGTGAGTGTTTGTTAGTGTGTTAGAGTGTGTGAGTTTTTGTTAGTGTGTTAGTGTGAATGTTTCTTAGTGTGTTAGTGTGTGAGTTTTTGTTAGTGTGTTAGTGTGAGTGTTTGTTAGTGTGTTAGAGTGTGTGAGTGTTTGTTAGTGTGTTAGTGTGTGAGTTTTTGTTAGTGTGTTAGAGTGTGTGAGTGTTTGTTAGTGTGTTAGAGTGTAAGTGTTAGTGTGTTAGTGTGTGAGTGTTTGTTAGTGTGTTAGAGTGTGTGAGTTTTTGTTAGTGTGTTAGTGTGAATGTTTCTTAGTGTGTTAGTGTGTGAGTTTTTGTTAGTGTGTTAGTGTGAGTGTTTGTTAGTGTGTTAGAGTGTGTGAGTGTTTGTTAGTGTGTTAGTGTGTGAGTTTTTGTTAGTGTGTTAGTGTGAGTGTTTGTTAGTGTGTTAGAGTGTGTGAGTGTTTGTTAGTGTGTTAGAGTGTGTGAGTGTTTGTTAGTGTGTTAGTGTGAGTTTTTGTTAGTGTGTTAGTGTGAGTGTTTGTTAGTGTGTTAGTGTGTGAGTGTTTGTTAGTGTTAGAGTGTGTGAGTGTTTGTTAGTGTGTTAGTGTGTGAGTTTTTGTTAGTGTGTTAGTGTGTGTTTGTTAGTGTGTTAGAGTGTGTGAGTGTTTGTTAGTGTGTTAGTGTGTGAGTTTTTGTTAGTGTGTGAGTGTGAGTGTTTGTTAGTGTGTTAGAGTGTGTGAGTGTTTGTTAGTGTGTTAGAGTGTGAGTTTTTGTTAGTGTGTTAGTGTGAGTGTTTGTTAGTGTGTTAGTGTGAGTTTTTGTTAGTGTGTTAGTGTGAGTGTTTGTTAGTGTGTTAGTGTGTGAGTTTTTGTTAGTGTGTTAGTGTGAGTGTTTGTTAGTGTGTTAGAGTGTGTGAGTGTTTGTTAGTGTGTTAGAGTGTGTGAGTTTTTGTTAGTGTGTTAGTGGGAGTGTTTGTTAGTGTGTTAGAGTGTGTGAGTGTTTGTTAGTGTGTTAGAGTGTATAAGACAGACAGACAGACAGACAGACAGACAGACAGATAGACAGACAGACAGACAGACAGATAGATAGATAGATAGATAGATAGATAGATAGATAGATAGACAGACAGACAGACAGACAGACAGATAGATAGACAGACAGACAGACAGACAGACAGACAGACAGACAGACAGACAGATAGATAGATAGATAGATAGATAGATAGATAGATAGATAGATAGATTGTTGTTACAGCAGCTTATTCAGATACAGTTACAAGATACAACATACACACATACTAAAATATAATATTTCAAATGATATATATTCTATATTTAATGTTTTCTTCTTTTTTCCTAGTCTCATATTTGTAGGTATACATATAACATACAATATAAAATATACAATATACATGACTAGGAACAAAGAAGAAAACGTTAAATATAGAACAATACAGTAAGTTACATTAAAGGTAGCAGTGCAGATATGAAACACAGTTGTGGATTTAACCATGATTACAGTATCAGTGTTTATAGTACAGTAGATAGATAGATAGATAGATAGATAGATAGATAGATAGATAGATAGATAGATAGATAGATAGATAGATAGATAGATAGATAGATAGATAGATAGATAGATAGATAGATAGATAGATTAGTCTTACAGTTTTACAGATTTAGAGTCTTACAGTTTTACAGGCTTATAGGTGTAAGACAACTGTAGTAGTAAGACAATAGCAAGTGATCCTGGTGTTGTAGATGTCCTCCAGTGAAGGGTAGAGGGTTTGAGCAGCTCTAATCATTCACTGTAGAGCCTTGTGTCCCTGAATAGAATAACTTATGCTACGAGCGAGAATGCTCTCAATGGCAACCCTAAAGAAGCAGTCTTCTCAGGAAGTACAATCGTTGCTGGGACTTCCTTTTTAGATGTGTTGTGTTGTGGGACCAGGCCAGATCTCACTGATGTGAACACCAAGGAATTTAAATGTGTTCTTTCCCTCTTCACCTCAGTCTCACCTATGTGCAGTGGTGTCTGCTGTTTCTTCCTCTTGTAATGATCTGGAGGCATGTTCTGGCATCATGCCACCACATCAGCCATCTCCATTGTATAGGCTCTCCTCACCCCTAGTGATGACTATAGTATCATCTGGGAATTTGATGATGCTGGTTATATATTCTAGGATGCAACACAGTTGTATGTTAAGAGAGTGTAAAGCATATGATTTAATACATAATCCCAGGGGCTGCCTGTGCTAGTCCATATGTTCTGACTGCCTTGAGGTCTGCCTGTTAGAAATTCTAGGACCCAGGTACAGCCCTGTGCTTGCTCTCTGGATGTGAGAAAGCTGTGTGGATTTCACTGTGATGGCATCTTCTCTGGACCAGTTCTGGTTATAAACAACCTGGAAAGTGTCCTGATGAGCAGCTTTGATGAACTGGTTCTTCACACATGTTGTCTGGGTCATGGTCTGTTCTTCTCAAAGTCTTGACCAATGAGTTTCCATAACTGTTATCTGTAGCTCACTGTTGAGAGCCTCAAATTCATTCAGCTCAGCTGTCAGTTTGGTGTGTTTGTGTATCTGTGATGTGTTTCAGTCCTTGCCTGAAAGGTGCTGTATGACACCGGTGGTGCAGTAACACTCCAGTTTCTAGTTAGTGCACATCATGTCCAGTTGTCCCACATGGGGGTGGGGCACAGCCTTCACATGGCCATAAGCTTGGATGTTTCTTTCTCTCAGTGGATGTACATATACATGTTTGTGGAATTTCGAAGGACAGTCTGTAAATTGTGGTTTCCGAGTGTGCAATTTCTTGTGCATTTATGAACCTGCACACAATAACACATAAAGTGTTACACTTTTAAACTGTTACTGTTTTTTTTATTTACAGTTTAACAGTTTTTTTCATTTTTGAAGTGTTGACTTGTGTTTTTTACACACTGTTATTTATAAACATGGACAAAAAGGACAAGAGATTAAAAAAGATTATGGAATCGCAGCTATGTTTTAAAATCTAAAACTTTTACCATGATGACAAATATCAGAAGAACCGTATGCTGGTTAAACCGCAGATGCGAGTTTCCATCATGCCACTGAACAGATGCTGTGGAATTTCAGATGCAGTTTTCCCTCTCCATCACCCATCACATCTGCCCCCTGCCTCCTTCCCCCCACCTCCGATTTTTACCCCAGATGTCCGGGGTACCAGTGTGCCATGTGGCGTCTCGTTTCGCCCGGCACTGTGATGCCAACCGTGCCAACTGCCTCCTCCTCCTCCAACAGACTGGAAACTATGGAAACGCCACCTAGCACGCATTGTTATCTTAAATAAATAAATAAATAAATAAATAAACAAATACATAAATAATCAGGAACACTATAAAAATATCTAAATAAATACATATTAATATATAAATATATATAAAAAAAATTATACAATAAATACAAACAAATGTTACTGTAGGTCAAAGCATAGAAATGTGGGGGGGAAAGTACATTTTCCTCCTTATTAAATCATTCAGCGAGCCCTTGTGAATGGCAATAGGTTCATCCTAGTAGTGGCCACGCCCACCAGAATAGAAATATCTTGTTTTAAAATAAAGGGGACCAGTCAGAAGACCTGCAAGAGTGATACCACACTAAGATGACATGTGGAGCCAAACAATGCTGGAAACATAGATAAATGCCCCCTGCTGCATAACAGAGGCATTGGGTTTTCCTGATTTTTTTTTTTACCTTATTGTCTGTCTGCATTCACCGTATATGCATTATGTATTAATAATGCACTCTAATGAACCGTTGTTGTGTGAGCTGCATAAATATACCAGACATAACATTGCAAAACTGCAATGATGAAACACATTTAAAAGTAAAATGTTTATTAAACCTTTGCATGCATGTGTCCGCTCAGCCAATCACGTGGCAGCAGCATGATGTATAAATTCATGCAGATACAAGTCAAGACCTTCACGTAATGTTCATATTAAACATTGGAATAGGGGAAAAAAATGTGGTCTCAGCACTTTTGCTTTTTGCCAGAGGGGCTGGGTTGAGTTTTCAGAAACTGCTGATCCCCTAGATGATCTCTAGAGTTTACCCAGAATCGTATAAAAACAGCCAGTAAGCAACATGTCTGAAAGCTTGGAGCAAAGAGGTCAGAAAAAAATTACCAGACTGATTCGGGTTGTCTTCAGTAACTTTAAATAAGCACTCTTTACCACCATGGTGAGTAGAAAAGCATCTCAGAATAAACAACACACAAAAAGCGTATAGTTTAAGGAGCTACAGCAGCAGAAGACCACACTGAGTTTCACTCCTGTATGCCAAGAAGAAGAGCCTGAATCTACCAAAACTAGACAGCTGAAGATCGGAAAAACAGTTATCTGATCTTTTCCATTCTGTAACTGTCAAGTTCCGCTTGCTAAGTTTCACAGGTTTATCAATTATGCATTAATAACAAAAACATGCAATTAATTAATTGTTTAAAAATAAACCTTCTAAATCTGAACTTGCCTTGATTCTGACTTTCATTGTGTTGCTTCATCTTACACAAACTACAAGCACATCATTATTTCAGCATCTGTCCTTGATGTGTTTGTGCATGTGTGTGTGTGTGTGTGTGTGTGTGTGTGTGTGTGCATGTTGATGAAACTCCAGGGAACTGTAGTGCCATTCCTGTTGTCATGGTAACTTCCAGAACACACTTGCAACGAAGAGTCTGATCATAAGAGAGATTTATTTACTTGTTTATTTTTGGATTTGCTGCTTGTTTATGTGTTTGTTTGTTTGATTATCTGATAGGATGTTGACTGATATTTTTCAGGGGGAGACGCGTGAATGTGTAGGTGAACGTAAGTCTTTAGTGAAAATCCTTGATTTCTTGGTCCATCAGATAAAAGAAGCATGGTAACACGGGTTGAAGGCATGCTGGTGTGAAGGTGTGTGTAAAAACACAGGAATACAGAAACAGAGGGAGGAATAAATAAATAAATAAATAAATAAATAAATAAATAAATAAATAAATAAATAAATAAATAAATAAAGGAGATGCGAGGATGCATGGGATCAGACTGCATGGAGCTTCACACATTTACACCCACACTGAGGCTTTGTAGGTAAACTATCGGCTGTAAGTTACACATCGTAGGTTGTAAATTGTAGGTTGCATGATGTAATTTGTAGTATAATGGCACTCCATATCGTTTAAGTTAGAAAGTGTAGCATCCATACAAAGCAACCAGTCTGACACAACAAACTCATCCAAGTCGTTTTTATATTCCTGTTTATTTTGAATTTCCAAGCAGGAAGTTATAAAATAACTTTATATAACAACACAATATGGAACGACGGTCAAAAACAATATGGTCTGACACTTTAATATCCTCATATTTACATATTATAGATTATGTAGATTGTCTGTTGTTGGCTGTAAATTATAGTTCATAAGTTGTTAATTCTAGACTGTCAGATTTAGACTGTAAGTTATAGGTTATAGGTTATAAGGTTATAGGTTGTAATTTAAATTATAGATTGAAAGTTCTAAGTTGTTAGTTGTAAATTGTTATGTGTAGGTTGTAAATTAAAAGTGAGTTGTTTTAGAGTTTTTTTTACAGTTTACAGTTTTAGACTGTAAACTGTAAATTATAGATAACAAACATTCTAAGTTCTTAGCTATACATTGTAATTTGTAGGTTGTAAAGTGTAGGTTCTAATTTGTTAAGTGTAGATTGTAAGCTTTAGGTTGTAAATTAGACTGTCAGTTTTAGGCTACATTGCAGGTTGTAGTTTTTTAATTATCGATTGTAACTTCTAAGTTGTTAACTGTAGATCGTCAGTTGTAGGTTGTAAATTGTAGGTTCTAAGATGAGGTTCTAAGTGTAGATTGTAAATCGTAAATTGTCAGTTGAGCTGTAGAATGTAAATTATAGCTTGTGTGACCTGACTGTCAGTTTTCGACTGTAAGCTTTAATTTGTAAATTATAGATTGTACATTTTAAGTTGTTAAGTGTAGATTGTAAGCTTTAGGTTGTAAATTGTAGGCTGTTATTTGTTAACTGTAGATTGTAAATTCTATATTGTTATGTGTAGATTGTAAATTGTGGGTTGTAAATTGTAGGCTGTATGTTGTAATTTGTTGATTGTCAGTTAAAGGTTATAAATTATAGGCTATTAGTTAATTGACTGCAGGTTGCAATTTTTTTGTAAGTTCTAAGTTGTTAACTGTAGATTGTAAGCTTCAGGTTGTAAGTTATACATTGTAGGTTGTAAATTAAGTTGTAGATTATAAATTTGTTTGTTATAAAGTTGTTATGTGAAGGTTGTAAACTGTAGATTGCAAGCTATAGATTGTAAGTTATAAATTATTTATTAATAACTAGGTGAGGAGGTATGTTTAAGGTTGTAAGGTGTATTTTGAAGGTTTGCATTACAAAGGTGTTGCCGCACATCGTTCACACAAAACACCTTGTTACACTACTTTTCATTGTACAGTTTTGCTATCAAAGGTGGAAGCACCAACCTGACAAAATCCAACAGACACCAGAACAGCAGTGAGATTAATGCAACAATCCCAAAAATAAACACAGTGACTGACACTGAGAACAAAACCTTCCTGCCAGCTTCACAGGCCATAAACTGTAACAACCAAGAGAAAGTCAATGAATACCTACAAAAATAAGAAAAAAAGCATTGATGAAAGCAGATAAAGTTTAATTAACAGTCTACATGTCAGGTTCATGGCAATGAACACTAGAAACAAATTACACAAAACCAATTATACTTAAAATATTTATATAAGACACTTGATCCTATTTAATTTAAGCTTTTAAAAGACATTTTTATAAAGTAACCAGTTATTTGCATTGCATATTAAATTTTTTTCCACACACACACACACATACACACAGACGCATACAGACACACACAGTTGAGATTTCACAAGCGTTAAAAAGCTGCGAGAGCATGGGAGGTGAGATCGTGGTACAGTTTCACAGTCCAAATGGCGCAAAGTCCTCGCACTTCTATAAGTTAAACTCTTCAAACTTCCTGAATTACTAATTCCACACTTCTGAAACTCATAAAGGAAATGAAAAAAAAAAAATCCTTCAACTTACAAAACCCAAGTCACAGCTAGTCCTGATGGCTGACAGCCCTGTGTGCTGCAGAGCTTTTATTATAGCACTATAATTACTATTATATTTTACTATTATATTTTTTAAAAGAAATTATATTTTATTCATTATCATTATTCATTATTTTTTTGTTAATGTTTCGTGTGTATTGAAGGAAATACAAAATGAACTCCTGTGACTTTTTATTTTATTTTATTTTATTTCATTTCATTTTATTTATTCATTTTTTTGTGAGAAAGGCTTAAGGCACTAGACTGTTTATTTATTTTAAGGGAATGAACTACTGATCCCATAATGCAGTGAAAAGGCTGTCAAATTATGTTGCATTCTAACTCTGAAGGAGTGTTTGATGGTCTGCAGGCAAACCTCAATGCAGTGCAACGTTTCTTGCACTTTTGTAAAAACAAAATAAAATTACCAGATATATTTACACAATTTGAGTCGTATTCTGAGTCAGTGACATCAGTAGTTACAAAGGAAATGTTGTTTGTTTACAAAGACTGGGTTTAGTTGACTTCCTAATTGCGCCTTTCACATGAGTAAATCCCCTTTGTGTAATTCACATCACTGAGGTTGCCAGATTTCTACAGAAGTATCTGAGGTTTTCTTAATAGTACCTACACAAATATATACTAAATCGAGGTCATGAAATCATAATGTGTGCAGGTTATTTGTAGGTTATTACAGTTTTAACTCACTATTACAAGTTAAAACATGCCTTTATTTCCAGTTGGTGCAGCACTTTACCAGAACTACAGCAATTAAAACACAAGTGAATAATCAGCAGGAGCACATCTCCTAACAATCTTATAGGGCATAATCGAGACCTTACACCCTAAACTCTACATTCTACACTACACACTTTGAACACTACACTCTGTTCCCTAAATCCTACACCCTAGATCCTACACTACCCCTTAAACCCTACACTCTACACCTTAAACTGTACACCTTAAACCATACGTTACACCTTAAAAATCTGCACCTTGAGCTGTAAATCCTGTACCTTAAACCAGGGTTGTTCCCCTGCCAGTGTAGGTGTAGGTTTTCAGACCCATCTAACAGGAGCTACACCTGATTCCACCTATTTAATCAGTTGATCTTGGCTTTCAGTGGACTCAGGTGTAGCTTCTGCTTGGTTGGAATGAAAACCTGCACCCACACCGGCCCTTTCCGGATGAGATTGGACACCCGTGCTTTAAACCCTACACTCTACACCTTAAACCCAACACTCTACACCATAAACCCTACACCTTAAACCTTAAACCCAACACTCTACACCATAAAACCTACACCTTACACCTTGAACCCTACACTCTACACCTTAAACTCTACATCATAAACCTTAAACTCCAAACCTTTTACCTTGAACCAAATAATCTACACCCTAAACTATATACCCTACACCTTAAACCCTACATTCTTCAGCTTGAACCTATCACCCTAAACCTTAAACTCTAAACCCTACACCTTAAACCTTTTACCACTTAAACCATACACTCTACACCTTGAAACTTATATCCTACATCTTGAACCCTGCACTCTATACCTGGATACCCATATCCTACAAATTAAACTGTACATCCTACACCTTAAACCCTACACTGTACACCCCAAACCCTACACTCTACACCCTAAACTCTACACTCTACACCTTAAACCCTACACCCTATACCTTGAACCCTATACCTAAAACCCTACACTCTACACCCTAAACGCTACACTCTACACCTAGAACCCTACACTCTACACCTTGAACCCTAAACCCTACACCTTGAACCTTACACTCTACACATTAAACCCTACACCCTATACCTTGAACCCTATACCTAAAACCCTACACTCTACACCCTAAACGCTACACTCTACACCTAGAACCCTACACTCTACACCTTGAACCCTAAACCCTACACCTTGAACCTTACACTCTACACATTAAACCCTACACCCTATACCTTGAACCCTACACCTTAAACCCTACACTCTACACCCTAAACGCTACACTCTACACCTAGAACCCTACACTCTACACCTTGAACCCTAAACCCTACACCTTGAACCTTACACTCTACACCTTAAACCCTACACCCTATACCTTGAACCCTACACCTTAAACCCTACACTTTACACCTTGAACCCTACACTCTACACCTTAAACCCTACACCCTATACCTTGAACCCTACACCTTAAACCCTACACTCTACACCTTGAACCCTACACTCTACACCTTAAACTCTAAACCCTATACCTTGAACCATACAATTACCTTAATCTCTACAATCTACATCTTAAACCATTCAGTGTACACCTTAAGCCCTACACCCTAAACTCTACATTGTAGACCTTAAACCCTACACCCTAAACCCTACATTCTACACCTTAACCCTACACTCTATACCCTAAACCCTACATTGTACACCTTAAACCTTATACCCTACACCCTAAATCCTAAACCCTTTTGTTGCAGCCTTGCTAATAGCTATCTGGCTTATTAGAACAAGTATATGAGATTAAAGCTCACTATAAAGATATAGTGTGTAATGTTTGGATGGTCCGACTTCCTGTTCTGACATCACACTAGATCACATGACCCACTGTGGGCCAATTATACTTTAAAGTGAGAGAGTGAGACAGAGAAAGAGAGACTGAAAATGAAAGACAGATAGAGATATACAGATTGTAAGAGAGAGAGAGAGAGAGAGAACGGAGTAAATGTGTTGTTTTGGTTTCGGTCCAGATTGTTAATGCGGCTTGCTGCTGATTGATGGAGTGTCAGTGGTTTGGTTTCTCATCGCTGTGAGATGAATCGATAACACACGCGCACACACACACACACACACACACATACTGGAGAAAACAGAGGAGCATCGGGTGAGTAGGTTTGAGTAAGTTTGTATAAGTTACAGCTGTAGATTGTACAGGAAGTGTTAGGCGTTTATGTCTTTAGTAGGTGTATTGATCCAAACAGCATTATTATAAAGTGTGTGTGTGTGTTTGTGTGTGTGAGAGAGAGAGACTCATAAAGAAAGAGCGACAGAGAGAGAGAGTGTGTGTGTGTGTAAGATACAGGGAGCATTTGTCTAGGGGTCGAGGGGATGTAGTGATCCGAGCGAAAGCCTCCTGTTTTCAGTCGAGGCTCAGAGGCAGCAGGGAGAGGTGCATTGTGGGTAAAAGTCTGTGTGTGTGTGTGTGTGTGTGTGTTGAGGGGAACGCCAGATGGCACAGCACACTGTGAAAACCGAGAAGGTGGGGGCTTCTGATTGTGCCAGGAGGCATTGGTGTTTGTGTGTGTGTGTGTGTGTGTGTGTGTGTTTTACACTGGAACCTTGGTTTCTCTCTGAGAGGTGAAGCTCCACTAACCCCAGCAGTGCACCATAATAGTGTGTGTGTGTGTGTATTAGTGTGTGTATATTCCAGCTGGTAGAAGACCATATTTTGGTAGAAGACCATATTTTGACAAATTTGTAATAAAATGCCGTTATATAAAAAACATAGATACAAAATACTAGGTTATTGTTAGGATTAATAATAATAATAATAATAATAATAATAATAATAATAATAATAATAATAATAATATCATGGACAATTCTTGCCAAGTTACACAGAACAATTTGATGGACATACTTCTCAGGTTTTGTGCCAGTAGCTCAGTGTGGATTATGTGAAATGCCTGCTCAAAGCTGATTGGCTGAGGGCAGCCATGTGACTGAAGACAACAAGACATTATTAAAAATCCAAGTACAGATAAACACACCAAATTTCAGCTTGATCTGACTTACGCTTCCTGAGAAACTAGAACTAAACTCTCGTTCATACAGTCTCTGAGAAATGTAGCAGAAGGGGCGGGGCCATCAAAATCCTGATGCTCTGGCTGAAAAACATTCCTGTTTCTGCCATTATCAGAGAAAATAAAGGCTGTTTTTAAAAGATGCCAATAATCATGAAGAGTAAAGTCTCATCTTTGATATCACCCCTGAGTTGATTATTTTCCCTAAACAAAATATCTCTAAGTGGTTTATTCCTTTGAGAATACACCAATTTAACACTGGTTAAAAAAATGTTTCATTTATTAATTCATTAATGCACAATATGTCATGCTTTTTATCCATTTATAGTTACATTTTAATATTGTGGAATGTTTATGCAACCTATCAGAATCTCCCCGCACTTACGTTATAGCAGCTATAAATAGTTGTTTCTTTAAACACACACACACACACACATGCACACACACACACAGCTCGTCACATTACTCAGAAACAGCAAAGCATAAAATTCCTTTGTAATGGTGAAATCCTCATTTTGGAAAAGTTAGAGCTTTACCTGTGAATGCTACAAAGAGAGAGAATTCTGTTGTAAATATTCACTAACTTTACAGAATCCACGCTGATGAACTAGTGAGTGATAATGAATAAATAATAAATGTCATATGGGTGTCATGCTAAAAGTTAGCCAAGTGTCCTGAAGGCTAAACTATTTTCTAATAAGAGGAAATGTTAGAGTTTGTGAAATAAAGTGAGAAAAAAAAGATTATATCGTGGAGATCCATACAGACAGCACTCCTTCATAAAGGGACATGATTGTTACTGTTGCTGTGATATCACAGAGAGAGAGAGAGAGAGAGAGAGGACACTGGAGAATTTAAGGAAGTGGGGTCAGGTGCTTGACAGGTGGCTGAGTCCCAGGTCTGGCATGAAAGAGAGAGAGAGAGAGAGAGAGAGAGAGTGAGAGAGGAATGAGGGGGTTATTGGCAATAGAGAGAGACACACAGAGAGACCCCAGGGTGATTATTGACATGTGGCCGAGTCCCAAATCTGACCAGAGAGAGAGAGTGGGGGGGGGGAGAGAGAGAGAGAGAGAGTGAAATACAGAAACAGTGAGACAGATAGGGAGCAGTGAGCAGCTGTGGATGTAATTCGTATAACACACTGCTTGTGCTCTGATTAAGCAAGCGCTCCGGCCTCTAATTTCCTCCTGACACTGGTTAATGTTTTATATCTCAATCACACACACACACACACACACAGATTTACACACCTGGTCACCTGCCGATTAGATGGTGTCCTTACATCAGAACCAGAGATTGTGTGTGTGTGTGTGTGTGTGTGTGTAATATTGATAGCCACCACAGCAGCATCAGTTTTCAGAGTGAGAGAAGAACAAAAAATCCCTGAGTGGAGTATTGCCATCATAGTGGGACAATCTGGATGAGTCTCTCTCTCTCCCTCTCTCTCTCTCTCTCTCTCTCAGCATTTTCGCACGCCTCTGACCTCATATGGGTCATCAGCACATCTCTCTCTCTCTCTCTCTCTCTCTCTCGCTCTCTCATTCTCTCTCTCTGAACATGTTGTTAAGTTTCTAGTCATTACTGATAAAACATGGCTTGCACAGAAGTCTAATAGAAATGTCACTGCCTATGTTCAGACCCAGGAGGCCATTTCTCCCAGTCACACCCTTCCATATATCTCCACCATGCCCAGTGTCTGTTCTGATGTCACTGTCATTGTCGAGTCAGTAGGAAGAACCCTCTTGAGCACCCGATTCAGCCAAATATGCTGAACTGCTATTTGGTGCACATGTACAAATGAACTTTTGGTTTCTTTCATGGGACTCGAAATAACAAAGAGACAAAACCACTTGTCCACAAAAAAAATCTAAATTTGAGGCCCCTTAGTCTGAAACTGGGGAGTATCACCACAACCCATGGAGCCTTAAAGACAAACTGCTTATGTGAATACACCATATCATTACTCCACTCAGGCAACCAGCATGTTCTAGAGGTTTCTGCCCTTGTTAACCTCAGAAGCAATGAAATCAGTGCCAGTGCAGTCAGACCCTTCATCTGGCCCTGTTCACTGACAGAAGACAGCAATTCCCAGTTCACCTAGTGCACTACACCTGGTAGCTACTATACTAGAAACACATCTTTCCTCTCCCTATTCAAGCCATAGTGCTGGTTGCATATTTTCAGGCACTGCTTCTAAACCTAGTTCCTGACCGCACTGCATCATACCACACAGGTCTCCCAGACAAGATCACTCAGATATTCAAGCTGCAATGCTGAAGATGTTAAAGATGCTGGAATTGGTGGAATTACAGTGTCACGTAGTAGAAGACACTAGTGATAGAAGCTACCAATGCCAGAGAATAGGTGCATACTTCCATGTCAAAAAAGTAAGCCTGATGCAGAAAAAAAACAAACTATTTAACAAATGGTAACAACTACTGTGAACCCTAAACTCAAAAGCAATTCAGATGCTATAGCAACTATATATGATCCTTATAGATACAGGTCTTTCACCCCATCATCAAGCTGCAGATACCTCTCAGCCTGTCCTGCCTATGACCTCTCCTCTTTATGATGGAACTTCACCTCCCACTTTGAATATATTACCACCTCCTGTTCATACCACCACCTAGGTCTTTAACCTTTCCCATGCCTCTTTCTACTCCTGCCTGTTCTTCTTTAACTTAAAATGAGGCTCTCATGTTGACCGCCTCCTGAGCAAACTGCCACCATCATACTACCAATGAGTTCTGTTTAAATACAGGCATCATCTAGACTGGTACAGTTCATTCCATACACTATTCCTGACAAATGGGGTAAAATCTCATGCCAAATAGAGTTAAATATGAGCTACATGATACACTGAGACCAACCAAGATGAATTTATGCCAATCAAATTAGCTGTATTGATCTCCTAATAATCCACTTCCTGGGGGACATACAAGACCTAAGATGACCACCAAGTTCAGGCACTATTGTCTGTACTACCATAGTACAGAGCACATACTGAATTGAAGAGCTTAAAATCCAAATATATGAAGAAGTGGATAACAATTGGGGTGGAAAGCAGTGCCCTTAAGGTCAATATTCCTTTGTCAAATGTCTACCTATACTGACCAAACCACTTACAGAAAGTAATGTTAGAGGTGAGAAAAGGTCTACTTAACCACTAGAGTTAACCCATCAAGAGCTTTGTTTTACAAGATGACAGCTCAGAACATAGCATCATACTAACCCAAAACACCTAAGATACTGCTCAGTAGCCATGCACGAGCCATCCAAGAAATATGACAGAGCCAAAAGTCTTGGACTTTATAAACACTATTATGCAGTAGCAGCTCTTCAGCACACATTTCTTTGGTCCCATTCCTTTGGTCCCTGCTGTTTGCTCCCTGCTGTCACCATGACGGCTCAGCCATTGGTCCGCCTCGGTTCAGTCAAGACCCATCTACTGATGGCCCTGTCTACCTCCTGTACATGCAGAACATGCTAGTGCCCCAATCTATTAAGCATCTATGGTTTGTGGTATATATCTTCCCTATGTAAGTAAGAACACAACAATGAATTCTAAAAAGTACCAGCATGCACTGAGTTGCCTTCAGACACATACCACAAGGATCAGTGCTGGCTTTGGCGCACAGACACTGTGAAGCTAATAGCTCCCAAGGAAGCAGTGCTGGCAAACATTTATAGCCCAGAACAGAGACCTAAAGACCTCATTCGGTGAAGAAGTGTATTGCCGTGAAATGCAGAAATTAGTGTAGACTGAATATGTGGTAGAAATATCACTCCAAGAGGCTGAACAGACTGCTGAGTCCTGGTTTATCCCTGATAAAGACATGATTGTGTTCAACTGTTCATTTCTATATCAGGGACAGTGTTTTTGAGAACTTTCTCCTATATGGTCCTACAAGCAGTCTCTTTCCTGCTTGGTGTAGTCCTCTGGTTTCATGAACGGTGTATGGCTGCAAGTGAAGACATCAAGGACATCAGGTTCTATCAGGTTTAGGTTTTACCAACAAATAGCAATCTCTTGTATTTCACCTGAAGGAACTTGAAGAGAACAAGTGGCAAGTATTCTACTTTGGCACTATATGTAGCCCTTGTGTGCTATATATGTGCTGCAGTGACCACAGGAAAGACAATCCTGCTCTACACCACTCAGTCAAGCATTCATTTTATGTGGAATCTGCAGTTTTGAGCTTTGCCAGTAGGTTTGCAACAGACCTGCAGTAATTAAGCATCTTCTTACAAATGCTAGTTCACAAAGCAATAAGTTACAGTAATAACAAAACCAGCAAAACCTTTAGGTTGTGATGGAAATACCAGCAAGACACACTGGTACACCAATATTATATTTATTAGCAGATGCACTTATCCAGAGCGACTTACAGAAGTGCTCTATCAGTGGAAACATCAACAATGGTTCATTAGGTCACAGACTAAGGATATCATCAGTCTAAAACTCTGTTGGAGGAAACATAGCACAATAACAGCCAGTGACTCCAGCTGTTCAAACATCTAGGGGAAGTTCATTCCACCACCTTGGTGCCAGAACAGAAAAGAGTCTAGATCTATACCTACCTTGTACCCCTGTGTCCCCCCTGTATTCAATCAGCATCCTTCAACAGCTTCTCCCGTGAAACCTGCCAATATAAAATATTTGAAAAACCTCAGACTGACATAGAGAGAGATGGTAGTATTCACAAAATAATCCTGCAGGGGGCATTACTCAAGGTACTACCTTGAAGGACCTGACCCAATGATACCCCTGGACATGCAGACTGAACCTTCGGTGTCAATCAAAAGAGCATTGGCTCAGTAAGCAATACTGAGACACAGATGTAAAGAAGTCTGCCCTTTCTTACATCTCTATAGCAGGGCCAGGTCACATTGTCCAGATTTCGACAAGTTTAGTACCTAGGAAACCTTGTAAAGGCTACAACGGGAATCATTGAATGGGACTGGATGATTCTGAAAGTGATTATATAGTTGCAGAAAATCTAATTTCTCAGCAGGTATAGAAGGATTAATTTCCTGAGGAAATTAAGACTCTCACCTCAGACCTCTTTTTACCATTTGGTAGCCTTTTGGCTTCACTGTCACCTGATACCAGGATATCCACTTTTTGCAATGTATCTCACTGATTCAAACATTCCTACATACATTTGGTGGTGTCACATGACCACAATCTCACAACACACATCACAGCACTTGCACATATGAGTCTATAGTAAGGAGTGTGTGACAAGGTTTCAACGATTTCTTCGGTTTGTTTGCTCAATCTGCCAGTCTGCTATCACATCAACTTGTGTAAAAAAGAAAAAAAGCATTTAATAAAATGTCCTATTTCTTCCTGATACACAGCCAACTGACACAAGTGGTTTATCCTTGCAGACAAAACTCATGAGCGCCATCACAAAACTACTTTTGAGGGCTTCCTCCTGCCCTGTTTCTTTTCCACTTCCTCTTGTTTTTTTTCTCTTTGTCTCTGTCTTGCTCCTTTCTCTTTTTCTCTTTCTCTCTTATATCCTTGATTCCATTTTTTCTCTCTCATTTTTTCAGTCTTCTTTTCTCAATCAATCTTTTCCCAGCTCTCCCCCAGTCCTCTCCTTTACTTCTGCTCAGCTTCTCTCTCTCTCTCTCTCTCTCTCTCTCTGTCTCAGTAATCCGTTAGTGAGTGTGTGTGGTGTATATGTTAATGAGATGGCCCCCCCACACAGAACACACATTAATGGGCTGATGAATATGCATGCGAATTTGTTAATTAAGTTAATTATTCTGCTGAAAATGCATTCGTCTTCCAAGGACATCTTCCCCAGGATCCCAACCTGCTTCCCTCATTAGTCATGCGATATTTCATACGCAGTGTGTGTGTGTGTGTG
Source organism: Hemibagrus wyckioides (assembly GCF_019097595.1). Taxonomy (NCBI): domain Eukaryota; kingdom Metazoa; phylum Chordata; class Actinopteri; order Siluriformes; family Bagridae; genus Hemibagrus; species Hemibagrus wyckioides. The sequence continues at coordinate 22,267,340 of NC_080722.1, read as the reverse complement.
TGTGTGATTGAGAAAAGACAAGCAAGTGAGACAGAAAGAGACAGCGAGAGAGCGAGAGAGCGAGAGAGTGAGGAACTCTAAACTTTAAGGTTAAGGGAAAATGTGTGTGTGTGTGTGTGTAAAAAATGGAGCCTTTCTCCAAAAATTCTTTAATATATTTTTTTCCTTAAAAAAACTACATTTATGAATTATCTTATTATTTGCTTTGTTCTTTATTTCAGAACACTGTCAGCAAAAATAAATAAATAAATAATAATAATAAATAAATAAATAATAAATAAATAAATAATTGTCCTTGCCCTATACCCCAATTAATTATAAAATTATACTTGAAATGCTATTTTCTATTTAAAAAAGGTGACTTTTTGTGGTGTAATTATATCAACACAACATATATTACTCTAGTCCTGTTCTGTAAGCATTAACAGACATTTCATTAGAGTTAAACCTATTTTATAAATTCTTAAAATGTGCTTTTAAGGATATTTTTTCTAATAAATGTTACAGGCTTATTTGCTTTTTTAGTGTGACAAAAAAATCCTCTGAATTGTGATTAACTGTTTGTTAAAACACTGAGCATGACTGAAGGGTTCGACACAATAATTGGTTCATTTGGTTTTTTTTTTTTAAAAAACTGTGGCTTTTATAATAAAAGACTCCAAAATTTTTACTCGGTAGTGTGTAGTGTTGCACATATTAATGTATTTATTTTATTATTATTGTCTCAGAAACCCCCCTCCCCAACTCACCCCCCCCAGTTGTTTTCCCCCTTAATTGCTTATTAAAACGCTTTTAAAATGAACTTTTCCTGCCAACTTTCCAACACATTAATTAATTGTTGTAGCCAATTAAGTGGCGTCGCACAAATGAGCTTCAGCGCAAAAGAGTCCTGCAGGGCCCTGTCTAAAATCACACACACACACACACACACACAGTTTCCCAGAAGTCTCATCACCGTTAAAGAAGTTAGTGAACCTGTCAGCTTGGTCCAGTTTCAGGAAAAATGATCATCAGCAAAACAGGTTTGTGTTTTTCATTTTATTTTTTTCTGAAACACAGAAAACATGATTTTAAACCCAAACACTTTTATCAAAATCAATTGGTTTATTTATGTGTAAATAATTACTTCACTCTGTTTAAGTCTTTATAACAGCTAATTTACAGTTGTGTGCACTTTATCTTATTAGAAAAAGTAGTAGAATATGTTCTATTATTATTATTATTGTTGTTGTTGTTGTTGTTGTTGTTGTTGTTGTTGTTATAATAATACATGAACTTACTAAATTATCAATTTTATGGTATGTTTTTAAAGTACATGGGTGGAGCAACACAGTAACATTTATTTTTAAAGCTAAGCTTTTTTATTTAAGATATAATACTTCAAGGGGACAACATCCCTTCATGAGCTAACATCTGATCACTGATTTCTGTTTGAATGGCATATAACAGATTTTTTTTTTAAATCATAAAACAAATAAAGAGTTTATTCTTCATTTCCTGGTCACCTGTATCAGATTCCTCATTTTCACTCACTTAGCATGATGAGGTGTGACGCAAGAGTGTGATGATGTTACACCTGTACATCATAACAAAAATTTACTTCGGCTTACTTTAGGTTTCTCAAAGCCAAGTTCGTAAGGAAAGCTGTGTTCGTTATTATTTCACCAGATTTCTGCTTGAGGACAATTGAAATCGAATATGTTGTACACTTAATTACAATTTCCAAGAAATCCTTGCCGTTTTATTTACATCTTCAGTGTACAAGCCCCGATGGTCTCGTAGTCTATCAGATAGCTAAGGACTGTACGTTACGCTTCAGTTAAATGCACTCAGATTAGCGTCCATTCATTTCAGTTTAGCATCCATTCAGGTTCATCAATGTGAAAAAACTATACTGTATATATCAGGATTTACACCAATTCTTCATCTACAAAATGCTACACAACATAGTGAATGCTATAGCTAGTCATGTACATCTGAAGTTAGAGAATCCACCGGACACAGTTTTGAACCTGAAGCACCCCTGACCCTACCTCAGTAAAATGTTCCAATGTGCTGGATTAGCAAGGAAAATGATACCTCGACTTTTCCCCCTAGAGGGCATGAACTCCATTTTATATAACAAATCATGTTGAGGTATGTTGTATCACATATGGGATGTGGTAGTTTAGTGGTGACGGTGTTGGACTACTGACCGGAAGGTTGTGAGTTAAAATCCCAGGTCCACCAAGCTGCCACTGCTGGGCCCCTGACCTTAACCCTCAGTTGTATGAGATAAAATGATAGTTGCTTTGGATAAGGGTGTCTGCCAAATGCCAGAAATGTAAATGTAAGCTTTTTCACTAAATATTTTATATTCTGAAATTTATTTATGCTTTCACTAAAATATAATTTCTCAGTATCTGTTTACATTTTAAGCTGCTAAATAAATACTAAATAATTCCCAGTCAAACGTTTCCTATAATGTCAGTGGCTGATCATTAGCAAAATAAAAAAAAAAACAAGTAAGTGAGATTACAGTAACTGATCACTACGTTCCCTAAGAAATGACATCATACATCACATGACCTCTCATAATGAGCTCCTGAATACTGATTGGATGAAGAATTGTGTATGATGCATGTTGGATAAAACACAGTACACCAGATGAATCAAAGTTGAATGAAGTGACATGGTGGATAAAGCATAGGGTATGATTTGGGTTCTGTATGAATGAACTGTATGAATGAAGGTTGTATGATATTGATTAAAGTGTGTTGGATGATATGAATTGGATGGATCATGTTGGATGAATCATATTGGAGGAATCATTTTTGTTAAAATATATTGGATGAATTAATTTGGATGATATGAGTCGGATGAATCATATTGGATGAATCATATTGGATGAATCATATTGGATGAATCATTTTGGATGATCATCTCAAACCTGCTTGTTTCGTTTAGAAAAAAAGGTTAACTGTTGAAGACTTTATATTAATTTTGATAATCCAGAAGACTCTCTGAGAACAGCAGCTGTGTCCATTCCTGATTCAGTACGGGAATCGTACGTTAATCACAACGTAATAGGACCCATTTGTAATGTTGACACTCTTCATCTAACATTCAGATTACATATAGAAAATATAGCCCCGTTACCACAGTCTGGAGCTATTATCTCCCAGAAATATCAACTATGATCGGATCACCAGCAGATCACACAGAACTTAATCAGGCAATTGAATTGAGTGTGCTATGCTTTTTTTTTTTTTTACAAGAGAACAAACTAGAAATTAGCAGTATTTCAAACAGCATGCCTCATCAGCTAAAGAAAATAACGTACTCCTAAATTCGTATTTAATACTATTTAAGACCACTATGTACCTAAATCTTTGAAACTAGCAGCTATCAAACCCCTGGTTAAAAAAAGACCTCGACCCCTCTCAGCTGTCCAACTATAGGCCAATATCAAACCTTCCCTTTATCTCCAAGATCCTAGAAAAGGCTGTAGTGCAGCATACTTACATAGGAATAACATTCATGAAATGTATCAGTCAGGATTTAGGCCCCAGTACTGAGACAGCACTGGTTAAAGTGGTAAATGACCCACTAATGGCCTCTGATCAGGGTTGTGCCCCTTTCTTGTGTTGCTTGATCTTAGTGCAGCTTTTACACCATTGATCATACTATTCTTGTTAATGGACTACAAAATATTGTTGGTGTTAACGGAACCTCTCCTGGCTCGGGCGTTATTTGACTGATCGTTGGTGGTGGCTTTTCTGTGCATACTTAGATAAAGTTTGGCATTCCACAAGGCTCTGTTTTAGGCCCCACTGCTTTATATATATTATTGCTTTATATATAATATTGTAAACATCCACTTCCACTATTATGCTAATGAGACAGAGCAAAGCCAGATGAGAGACACCAGCTTATTAAGATTTGAAGAATGTGTAAAGAACATGAGACAGTTGATGCTTATTTACGAAGCTCATGCAGACAATATTTCTAGGATAGCTTGCTTTCAGTTCAAAAATGTTGCTAAGACAAGAAATATATTGTCACTATGCATTGCAGAAAAACTAGTTTGCAGCTTTCAGCAGTGAGAGTCCTATCTAAAGCAGAAGATATAATCTCTATCTTATCCATACTCCCATACATTTTACATTTATTATAAATTACTTATATATGATTACATGCCACAGTACCTAAGCAAACGTTTATGATCCACCACGCCTTCTATGATCAAGGTGCAGGCTATTTGTTGATATGTTGAAGGCTACAGCAGGGGCAGATCTTTTTCTTAAATAGCCCCACAGTTACAGAACAGTCTTCCAATTAGTGTTCAATTAGTCTTAAATCCAGGCTAAAAAACTATTTGTTTAGCCTTTTGAGAATGTCTTTTCTTAGGTAAAGGCACCTAAGGCTTATAAGGTGTTGGTGAAATGGTATGTTCAGATACCATACACACACACACACACACACACACATTTACTCAGGTTTGTTTACAGTGGAGTGGCTGGAGCTTCAGGTCTAAGGAAGCTGTCATGTCTGTATCACCTTCTGGCTCTTCATTTTAGTTCTGCTGTCATAGCTAGTCTTCCCAGAGTCCCTGTTTGCACACAACGTACAGCATCCTTAACCATTACGTAAAAATGAGCATAATAATGTGTTTTTTCTCTCTCTCTGTACACATACATCTCCTGAAATACCAGTAATCCTGACCCCTTCTGCTCAGCTCAGGGTCCTGCCTGATCCATCCTGATGCCCTACTTCTTGAAACCACTTGGAAACCATTCGCTTCTCCACATGGACAGCCTAAAGATACTTGAGACTGCTGTGGACAACAACAGACTTCAAGTTAAAACGAGAATGAATTTCCTGGTTACACAATTGCATTTTTTGGCCATTTAGTACACATTTACAGAAGGGTATTATTTATAATCACAGTTATCAGGTGGCACCCAGATGAGGATGGGTTCCCTATTGAGTCTAGTTCCTCCTCATGTCACCTCAGGGAGGTTTTCCTTGCATCCGTCGCCCCTGGCTCACCCATTAGGGATACATTTCTAAATGTAAAATTTATATCCATATTTCTGTAAAGCTGCTTGTTGTCCAAAGAGTTATATACATTGAATTGAGCGTATTGGATGATATTTGTTGGGTGAAGGCATGCTGTTAGATGAAGCACACAGGATGAAGCATGCTGTATGAGGCATGTTGTTTGCTGTGTGTTGGATGAAGCGTGTTGGCTGAGACATGTTGAATGATGTGTGTTATATGTGGCGATGTTAAATGGAGGCGTGATGAATGCTCAAATCATTTGGATGAAGAATGTTGGTTGAGGTGTGTGGTGTGAGGCATGGGGAATGAAACCTGTTGGATGAAGTGTGTGGGATGAGGCTTATTAGATGGTAAATGAAGAGGGTTGGATAAAGCGTGATTATGATGGTGTGGATAATAAAACAAAGTGTGTATTCCTCTCTCTTTCTCTCTCTCTCTCTCTCTCTCTCTCTCTGAGGGTGTGTGTTAAGATTAGGTCATTACGTTGCTCCTCTGCAAAAAAACTACAATTTCCACTCTGGTTCGCAGACTTTGGGAAAATAAACGCAGCTGAGCCAAAATGGCGGATTAACATTCACAATCAAGATGGCGGATTGATGGAGATCTTAATGGCACGCAATCAAAGAGATTCTGTGCCAACTGTATAGCGGGTAGGGGGGCAAGTGAGGGTTATTTACCACCAGTGAACGTGCCCCACGTGCCCATGTGCCCCTCTCACACACCCTCATGCCAGCAAGGGGGGGGTGAAATGCCCTCTGATTGATGGCACGGCTTCAGTCCTCCTGTCTATGTCCCCTCCGTTTTACTCAACTCGCGCCAAGTCCTTCCCCTGCTAGCTCCCAGCAGACACATCAATTACACACACACACACAGTACCCAACACATACACTCTCACACGGTCACACCTTAGTCCATGTTACTCTTACTCAGCTTACCTTAGCCGTTGCCTTAATTACATTTTTCTTTCACACAAGGTTTTTCTTACACTTTATTTTGTCTATTTTAAATGTTTTAATAAGATTTTTCCCCCACATTGTCTTCCTTCTACTCACACATATTCCTCAAGCAACATTATATTTTTGATGCATGATAAAAAATTTTATAAAACACAAAAAATTATAATAATGATTGACCACTCTTGCTGATATTTAAAGCGTTGGCCTGCTGTAATGAATGTCTTCGTCAATGGCGCCCTCTAGTGTTATTGCTTTGTTACTACAACGACAAGCCATTGCTTCTGCATTCACCTGGGTTTTTTTTATTTGTTTGTTTGTTTGTTTTTGTAGGTAATCAAATATAATCAATGTGGATCAAATATAAATGTAAACGCTATAAAGTCTAATTACCCAGAAAATATATGTTCAATAAATAAATCTGTTCACTGTAAGGGATAAATATCGGACATAACATGGAACATAAGGAATGAAACTAATTCAACCTGGATGGGACACTGATCCATCACAGAACACCACACACACACACACACACACACACACACACACACACACACACACACAAACATTCAGAAATGCTTTTTCACAATCCAGAAAACAATAAACTCAAGGTTTCTTAAGGATCATCTGTAATTTTGTGTAATTTGTGTAGTCATCGGACTGTGCACACTCATGATGCGTTAAAATCACCCCCTTAACAGACAGATACTTTAACTACCAGTATTTTCCCTGTTTACAGAGTGACACCAAATCAACATGGCTGTAAACAGCAAGTAAAATACACTCTTCTCTACTATTAAATTCATTTAAAGCAGTATCAGCTTTATTTCAGTTACTATATGAACACAATACTTGGGTTAATTTATAGTCTTTACACTACTAATCTTTGTTTTGAGAAGGCTTTAGAGTTAGCACTCATATAATTAATGTTAGCTGGCCTAGCAGGCCCTGGTGTACTATGCTTATATATATATATATATATATATATATATATATATATATATATATATATATATATATATATATATATATATATATTCTGTCATGTTTAGCTACGTCAAAAACAACGCGACGGAGCGCGCCCATCTCGTTGCGTCATCAGAAACGCGACGCTTTAATGGGGAAGATGGCGGCGGCGGCGGCGGCGCTACGAAGCAGCAGTCCCGCAAGAGAACCTGCATTGGACCGGGTCAAAGTAGAGGAAGGCACCGGTATGGAGCACAAACTATGTCTTAATAGCGTACACCCATTCGACTGAATATAAGTAAGAGTTTGTTAGGCGCCTTCTCGGTAAACAATCCCTGCGCTACGTAACTGCTAACTCAACTAGCATTAGCCACAGTGCTACGTAGACTGGTTAGCGGTAGCTGTTTTTGTTTTGAATGGCTCCTGTAGGCGGACGATTACTCCTGAATGGGTATTAAGTGAAAAAAGTGCACACTACACAGGGTCAAACTTCTGTTCCGTATTATGTGTAGATTATATATAAAGGATATATATAAAAATATATAAAGGGAGCTGAATTGAACATTATTATGTATAGAATATCTTCAGGATCGAGCAGTTCTGCAATACTATACTATTGAGGGAAGGAAGTGGTTTGGGTTTGTTTTGCAGTACACTTTCTCTTCTAGAGTATTGAGTCTAAAGTCAGTTATAGTAAAAATGAAGGAGCCCCAAATATTATTTATGTTATGTGGTGCAACTCAATACCATGGGAAAACCCCAGAAGAAACAGGAGGAGAGATGAGGGAAACTAAAACTGGGAGAAATGTTTCCTTTTTTTCTCAATTGGTCATCTTTTATATACCCTGTATAAACATAAAGAATGGTTTATGATTTGACAACTCGAGGAAGTACAAACTAGACTCCTCTATAGATATATATAATTCCATAAAGTGAAGGAAGCTTTATTTTAAATCAGACCTAATTATCACACTGTTGGAAATGTAGAATATATATTAATCCTCGCAGTACTTCACTCACTGTGAGTCGTACCTGTAGAGGATTACTGTGTGGAGTAGCATATGAGATTTTCAGCCTATGAATATAAATATGTGTTTGCAGAAGCAGAGAAGCAGAGTCGTGTTTCTGCTTTGCTGGAGAGGCTGCACGCCAAACACAACGCCTCACGGCCATGGCAGGAAACCAGCAAAGTCGTCCGCACAGCCATGGTGTGTGTTGAAGTGTGTGTAGTGTTATAAGTCATAACTGTATTGTTCAAGGCATTTTCCATGCTCACACACTGAGTTTTAATAAAGGTGTGTGTGTGTGTAGGAAAAGCGTGGTGTGATGAACTCGGCAGGTCACCAGCTCCTGCTCAACTGTTTAGAGACGCTTCAAAGGGCACTTAAAGGTAAGAGCACTAAAATGTCCAATCGTTGTATCGTTAATACAATGAAGGTTTCTCTAAGGAGGTGTTTGTTTAACACGCATGAGTCTCCAGTGTCAGTGCTTTGTAACTGGTCAGAGGTGAAGTTGTAACCTGAGGTATAGTGAGGGAATAATGATGGTTATAGATGCTGTAGTGTACGTGATAACAGGAACTAACTTTTCTTGCTGATCTTCCACAATATTGAACTATAAGTAGATAAAAAGTTCAAAATAAAATATGGTAACACTGTTTTTGTTTGATTGTTTTGCCGCATTCTGATTGGTTAAATAGGCCTGTGTGTGGTCTGATAATATTGATTCCACCAGTATATGTATTACAATTTCTGAACAGCTTTTAGCTTTATTTGCCTGTGTTTACTTCCTTTGCATTAATCATCATTTTTTCTTAAATTCCAAAATGAAATTATAGCAGAATCACAGTGAGACTTATGCCCCTTGTTTACTGCTAAGGGTGGAGCGTCTTCTGCTGATGTATATGTTTATACTTATGTTATTGTATGTATCATATATATTTATTTATGGTTACAGTGACCTCACTGGCATCTATGACCGATCGCCTGGAGTCCATCGCCCGTCAGAATATGTGAGTGTCCCTGTGATGCCTGTGATCCCTTCACAAAAACCCTTCACCTGATGCTATCCGCTGATCCCTTCACACAATCTATTCACACATGATCACACAGTTTCACTCTCGGTTTGTTGTTTGTTCCGGCAGGTTGGGGTCACACCTGAGTCCTTCAGAAACAGAGTGCTACATCACCTCTGACATGTTCTATGTAGAAGTGCAGCTGGACACCATAGGCCAACTGATCGATGTCAAAGTGGCTCATCATGGAGAAAACCCTGCGGTGAGAGAGAAAAACATGGAGAAACAAGAGGACAGTAACAGGGAGATGGAGAAAGAGAGCTGGGAAAGAGATGAGTGAAGACAGAGATGGATGCAGGGAAAGATAATCAAGCAAATGATGGGAAAAGAGAAAAGAAGGGTGAGAGACAACCAGAGAGAAATGGAGAGGGAGACACAGAGACTGGGGGCAGAGAAAAACAAAAAGATAACGAGGAAATCAGACAGGGGTGCGTGATGAGGAGACAAAGACGGAGAAGTAGACAGAGAAAGATGGAGAATAAGGCAAAGAGAGGAGGATTGATGAGGAGAGAGAGAGAACTGGGGGATGAGAAGCACAGGCATAGAGACAGAGAGGGAGAGATGGGGGAAAAGTGTTTCTACATCTGCAATAATTCCATCATCATTTTGTTTAATCTAAATTATATCCAACACGTTCTCTAGAACAGAGCTCCACCTCGTTTTCTTAAAGAGCATGTTCAAATAAATGTAATTCCCACTATTATTACAGACTGCTACTTTAACTCTTTAATGTTCAGACAGTCTGACAACGAACGTTCCATGTCTACACACTGAGCTCTAATTTTCTTTACAAACACCAACTCTTACTTTTCTCTTGTGTAGAGCTGTCCGGAGCTCATACAACATCTGAGGTAAGGAGAAATAAACACTTAAACACATGAATTCTGGATAAACTCTGACTGAACTCTGTGTGTGTAAGAGTTTCATGTGTCACACAGCGATGTTTTATGATCTCATAGAGAGAAAAACTTTGAGGAATTCTCCAAACACCTGAAGGGTCTCGTGAACCTGTACAAGCTTCCAGGAGACAAGTGGGTCATCATTGATATTAAAAAGATGTGGGATATTTGAGTATAACAACTCATTAATACAATTTTTTTTCTCATAAAGCAAACTGAAGACTAAAATGTATCTGGCCCTGCAGTCCCTGGAGCTGGACCTTACTAAAATGATGCACATGTTCAGGTGTGTGTGAATAAAAGGATATTCGTATCAACACTGTGACACTAAAACATTTAAACATTTTTGTTCATGGTCTTGTTTCTTGCAGGATAGCCACAAAGGCTAACACGGTAGAGACGATCCTGCACGGCAGTGTCGGTCTGCTGACCTCAAGGAGTGGTGGCCATCTTATGTCCCTGCAGTGCTACGTCTCGCCTTACGACACTTTTGAGGAGGGAACCGGCGCTCAGCTTAACTATACCGACACAACCAGTGAGCTTTTGCATTTATAGCAACACAGTCAGTTCCTCATGCAGCAAACACAATGAAAACCACGGAGTGCTAACATCATCTGCATGGAAACCATTTAATCATGTTGATGTCTAGTTTATTGTAGTAGTTTGACATCCTCTAATGGGTCCTGTGCTCAGGGTGCTGTGCAGCACAATTGGCATTTGCCAGAGAACACCAGAACTGGCAGGTCCATCATTTGGTGGCCCATTCTGGATGAAAGTAGGTTCACATTGATGGGACAGACGTGAAAGTGCCGTGTGGAAAGTTATGCTGCCAGCAGCATTATCCAGGTTTTGTGGTGGGTCAATGATGGTGTGGGGAGGTATATTGTTTGAGTGTTTGAGCCAACGATTCCTTTATTGCTGGATGAATTTCTCAGAGCCATTGGCAGACCCTATGCTGGAATGCTATCCTGGTGAAAGACAGTGCCCAGCCTCATGTGGTCAAAGTGTGTAGGCAGTTTCTGGATGATGAAGGCATTGATGCCATTGACCGGCCCTCATGTACACCAGACCTGAATCCAGTAAAGAACTTCTGAGACGTTATGAAGCATCCGAAAGCCACCAAGTAGTTCCACAAATTGTCTAAGAGTTCAGGGGTGCTCTGATCCAGGTCTGAGAGGACAACATCACCCATCTCATCAGGAGCATGCCCGGGCACATGGGGTCATACACACTACTGACTTACATTGTGAATTGCTCTGATGAATTTCATGCCAGTTGAATCAGCTTGTGATTTCAAATTTTTGACTCCAGCCCTCACTGGGTTGCTGATTTTGGTTTCCATTGACCATTGTCACATGATTTTGTTCTCAACAAATTACACAATGTATATAAGTAAAGATCTTTTTTTAACTTGAATATTTAGTGCATTTGAGGACCAACGTGTGATGTAAGTGTTCAGTCTGTGTTATATATAGACTGTCGTGTGCTATTTGAAGCATGCAATTTAATCTTTATTTACTGTTATGTATTTATTTTTAGTCCCTCGTTCTCTGGGGGTGGCCGTGTCCGTGACAGTGGAGGGAACATCAACTGTCTACAAACTTCCCATCGCGCCTCTCATCACTGGATCTCATCCGGTGGATAACAAAGGGTAAATTTTAGGTTTTTTTGGTTTTAGAAAATGACCGTGTCTCCTAAGCTTGTATATTTTATGTGAATGTATGCGGTGTGCGTAATTTATTTCTTTGCAGTGGTTTAATCTATTGTTTACATATAAATTATCTTAAGGCAATAATTTAGAGATGAACGGGAAGTCTCTGTTGAATATAACATTCTTTCCCACTACTTTTTTGTTTAGGACTCCAACATTTTCTCCTGCGTCAAACTCTAACTGTGTAGACCTGCCAGCATGTTTCTTCTTGAAGATGAAGAAACCCATGCCCTTTTCCCTGTCCTTCATTCACAAAATGGGCAGTGTTACAGGTAAAATGGAGACCTGGAACAGAATGACATGTGTCCTGCATATTGGGATGTCAATAATGGGCTAGTGGGAGGAGCTTAGCTTTCATGAGTCAGACACAGAATCATTTGTCTGTCATTCTGTACACTGATATTGGATCTTGTTTCTGCTCTAAATTAGTTTTCTGTTAGCAAGTAATCTGCACTTATAGCCACCACTTTAGCATCACTTGTCAATCATCACATCACACCCTTCCATGAACTCACTCAAGGCACCAACAAACTGGGATCCTTTTGTAACTAGCTGTATATTCATGTCTCCATGAGTAGCCATTGTATGTGCATTCGAGTAGTCAAATTGTGTTCTTTGTTGTAGGTATCCCAGTGTTTGAATCAGTTCCTGCCTTGTCCCCATTATATGACCTCATCATCAAAAGCCAGTCCAGTGAAGAAGATGGCAGCACCACTCCAACATCGGCCCGGTTCATGAGATTTTACGCAGTGAGTAGTGACTGTGTAATGCGAATGGAAGATTTATTACAAATGTGTTTAACTGAGACTGATTTGACATCTACTGACAGTTTATGAAAAGACCTTGAGCAGTTTGGAGCTTTGGCCAGTATCAGTGATGTAGGGCAGGATGTGTGAAATGTTTTAATAAGCTAGGTATATTTTAGAAGAAAATAAACACTTTAAATACACATAACATGGCTTATATCTTGTATCAAATACAGTTCCCTCTACTATTGCTAAGAAAGCATTGTAAATGCTCAGGCCAGTTCTTTTGCTTTTTCTAGACATGAAGACATTTGGGATTAAAGATCAAAAATGAATACGAGTCAGTAGTTCAGAATTTCCGCTTTTATTTTTTATTTTCATGTAGATGTGGTAAACAACTTAGAACATACACCATTAGTGGCAGACCACCCAAAAGTATTGGAACTGATAGTATTACAATGCACTTTATATTTGGTTTTTGTATCCCTTTTTTGCAATAAGTATATTAAACCAGTTTTTTGGGGGTCTTTTTATAGCTTTGAATCTTCAAATAAAAGTTTCCATGTTCTTTAACTAACACATCTAGATGTAAATATCAAAAATTTATGTTGTCCCATTGTTCACTGGACCAGTTATTTGATGCAAGCCCACTGGGTGATGAGGTCACCACAGCCTCGGTAGTCCCTGCTGTGATGGCCCATGAGACACATACCCTGGTGTTGCAAATGCAACTGAGCTTCTATCTACCGTACAGCGTCACTGTCTAACCTATTAACCTTTTTTTTTATCAAGTCTCTGCCAGGACAGCAGCATTGCTATTTTCTGAATGGAGATGCCCCAGTACAGGATGGGAAATCTCTGCAGGGGTCACTGGTCTCCAAAATCCCCTTTCGACATCCTGCTCATGTGCCTGCTCTGCTGGACATCATAAGACACCAAGCAGCTTATAACACTCTGATTGGCAGCTGCGTAAAAAAAACCTACATAAAGGAAGGTGAGTCTGTGGCCTCAAATAATTTACTGGATGACTTGAATGATTATTTAGAGTATATGTAGTTAATCACTGAATGAAGTGAATATATTCTGCATATTGTGTTTTATATGGTGTAGCTACAGGGACAGTTACTCTATGAGATCAGACAGCTACACCATACAGACAGATATTCCTTACAATTAGGCACTTACCCAGTTGGATTGGACAGTTGACCCATATGATTGGTCAGTTACCCAGTATGAGCAAACAGTTACCCAATATGAGTAGAGAGTTATCATGTGATCAATGGGTGGGGGAGGGGGGTGATTTGTGGGGTTCTTTTGTGGTTTTATTTTGTTTTGTTTTACCTTTTTTATATTTTAATATAATAATAATAACAAACCCATCTTCGGTTTTAAAATTCCTAAAAAAAGTTAATCTTAAACATCTTATGTAGTTTTAACATTGAATAAAAAAACTGACTCTTGCCATGAGTATAGCCATAGAAGCTGGCATGGCGTTAAGAAAGAAAGTATATAATAATAACGAGAAGAATTAAAGCAAGTTGTTTCTTTAATTTGCTTAAATTTTTATTCAAACTCATATTGGCAGAATAAATTAAACAAATTCTTGGTTCTTTTAATGTACATTTTAGGTTATTGCCTCTTTTGCTTTAATAAAATGAATGATTGCAGATACTAGGGAGAGAGTGGAAAGGAGGTGCATGTTTCTCTGTTTTAACTGTTGCCAGAACAGAAGTGCTCTTATTTCACGCACACTTCACTGTTCCATGTTTGTGAATGCCTGTTTGGCATGTTGTGATCCTGTTAATGACCAGCCACTCTCACATTCTCAGTTAAAAAAGATATTTAAATGCCAAAGCCTAAGCTTTGAGAACTAGCAATTATATGATAGACGTGTGATACCTTCAATAAAGCCAGATTTGTGCTTCGTTCCCTCCAACGCTACATATGTTTGATTCTATTATTTCCATGCTTATACGTTGCATATATATACAGTTTTATGCAAAAGTTTGGGCACCCCAGAAATTCAATTTATAATCTGCTGGGTTTTCAAAGTAGCAACTTCATTTGGATATTTATAGCTTATGGAAACAGCAACATTTCGGTTCTGAAATAACATTTATTTAATCAACAGATACAATGCAAAGTAAATCATAACAAAAACAGACAGGTGCAAAAATTTGGGCATCCTAATTAAATAATGACATCAATATTTAGTAGAGCCACTTTTTGCTGAAATAACAGCCTCTTATAGCCAGTGATAAGTCCTTGAATTCTGCCTGCAGGTATTTTGGACCATTCTTCTTTGCAAAATTTCTCCACTTCAGTCAGGTTTAATGGCTGGCGAGCGTGGACAGCCCTTTTCAAATCAGTCCATAGATTTTTGATGATGATCAAGTCTGGGGACTGGGATGGCCATTCTAGAATATTGTATCTGTGTCTGTGCATGAATTCCTTGGTAGATTTGGAACAATGCTTTGGGTCATTGTCCTGCTGAAACAACCAACCCCGGTGTAACTTCAACTTCTTGACCGATTCTTGAACATTGTTCTTGAGAATGTGCTGATACTGGGTGGAATCCATGTGACTCTGGGTGGAATCCAAGGTTTCCAGTACCTGTGTTTGCCACACAGCCCCACAGCATGATGGAGACGGAGACTTTAAACCTTTGAGACAACTCTTTGTATCCTTCTCCTAATTTATGTTGATGAATTATCCTAGTTTTAGGTCATTAGAGAGTTCTTTTGAGGTTCCCATGTTGCTACCTTTCCATAGAGATGAAGGAAAAGCACACCTACCAATCAGCTACCTCAAATATCTTTTTTCATGATTGGTTTCACTTGTTTCTTTTTTTCTTTCTATTGCAATCAATTAGTATTAAGTATTAAGTGACTACATGTATTCAAATTCACACCAATGAGAGGGTGGCCAGACTTTTGCACAACCTGTTTTTCACTTTCAATTTTATTTTACACAACACAGTACTGCTACACTGAGAATTTCTGTCATCACATTATCCAGCCTTCTCTTAAAAAAATAATGGCATATCACTACAATCTTTTTTTTTTTTTTTTGTAGAGAAAGAGCACATTATTATAAAGCCATAAAACTGGATATATATATATATATATATATATATATATATATATATATATATATATATATATATATATATATATATATATATATATCAATCATAGTATTTGGCAGAAATGAGCTGTAATTATATGACGGCATTTTCTAATATGTGACTGTCATTTCTGTAGATACTCCTGGTCTACTGCAGTTTGAGGTCTGTCCACTGACGGACTCTAGCTTCAGTGTGTCCTTCCAGCATCCTGTGAATGAGTCCCTCGTTTGTGGTGAGGATTCATTTTAATTCAATTTCAAAATCAGCAGTCAGAGTGACTGATCTCCTCTTAAACTGTTTTGTTTGCCTTTTTGCTCTCTGTGTGTTTCCCAGTTGTAATGGAGGTAATCGACTCACGGCAGGTATCGTGTAAGCTGTATAAGGGTTTGTCTGATGCTTTGATTTGCACAGATGAATTCATTACCAAGGTGGTTCAGCGGTAAGTGCTATAGTGTGCTCATATTACATTTTAGCTTGTTTTAGAACACTAAATAATCTACTAGCTAGTATGTGTATAGGTATCATGTATTTGAAATATTATCTGTTGGACATCAGAAGTATATTAAATAGTGGTAAAGAAATTAATTTATACTTTTAACCTCTTCAGATGCATGTCCATCCCTGTGACAATGCGAGCTATCCGTCGCAAGGCAGAGACGATCCAGGCAGACACCCCAGCCTTGTCCCTAATAGCAGAAACTGTGGAGACTATGGTGAAAAAGACCCTTCCACCCACAGGTAGCCCTGGGTACATGGGTATGGGCACAGTACCTGATGGGAGCAACACTGTGGGCCTGCCTGGTGTAGGGGGTGCTACTACACCTACAGGAGGTGGTAGTGCTGGGAATTTGGCTGCAAGTGGGCCATTCCAAGGCCCAATGAGCTCCCTTTTCAACATGAACCACCAAGGTAGTTCAGTTGTGGACACCATGGGTCAGATAGGAAGTCAGCAGCAGCAGCAGCTTCCACCCCAGCATAGCCATGGTTCAGATGATTTTAGCAAGGTGACTCAGAACCCTATACTCACAAGTCTTCTCAAGATTACAGGAAGTGTAGAGCCTAGTCCCACTCCCCAGGGATCTACCGGCTCACAGCCACACCAGACACCACCACCAACCACGTCACCTGCTAGCAATACCAAAAATCATCCCATGCTGATGAACCTGTTGAAAGACAACCCCTCACAGGACTTTGCTGTCCTGTATGGTAGCAGCCCTCTGGAGAGACAAAACTCTTCTGGTTCGCCTCGCACAGACAGCCAAGGACAGCCATGTCCTGGAGGCGGCACCAAAGGCAAGAAGAAGCGACCAAGGGGCACTGATAAGGGCCTGATGGGAACAGGGGGAGGGATGGGAATGAAACAGCAGTCTCAACACCAGCAAATGGGAAGCATAAGTCAGCAGCACCATCACACCCACACCCCCACTGAAGATGATTTCCACCGTGAGCTTTTTTCCATGGATGTTGATGCCTCTCAGAATCCCATCTTTGATGTCAATCTTCCAGGTGATGGGTTGGACACTCCACACAGTATTACCCCAGCTCCAAGCCAGTGTGGGACTCCACCATCAGGCCCTGGAATGTCATACCACCCACAGTCACATGTCCAGTCTCAGACGCAAGCTCAGACACAACCGCCGGGATCTATACCTCGCATGGTGCGCCTCTCTAGCTCTGAAAGTATTGGTCCTGACATTAATGACATTCTGTCTGATATTCCTGATCCAGCTACAAAAGGGTGCGGAGGCAGCCATGGGCAGCATCACATGGGTGGGGAAGAAGGGGGTTCCTTAGACACTCCACTAAGGGATTCCTCTAGCTCAGGTCAGGGTAGTGCAGTATTTGAGGCTGATTTGTTTAACACCAACAGCAATGAAAACACCTACACTGATCCAGTGGATTTAATTGCAGAGGCTGCTACTGCAGCTACTCCAAATAGTGATGCTTCTTCGAGTAATTTCTTTCCAGATACAGACTTCAACCCTGAGTTGCTGCCTGGTCAGGGAACCTTCTCACATGCAAGTTACTTTGATGACAGTTCACCCAGTCCAGAGCCAGATCTTGACCTTGTGAAGAGCTTCAGTGGGGGAAGTCAGCAGAACACACCTTCAGGTACCCCACAGAATCCAACTTCACATGGCCGTAGCACACCAGATGCCACCCTAAAGGACGCTTTTGATGTTAGCATGGTTTTTAGTGGGAACAGTGGAGGAGGAAAACCTTTGCTAGGCCCAGGGCCAGATTTGGGCGATTCACATTCTCATGTAGGTGGTGGACAGAGTCCACTCACATTGAGCATGGCAGGACTTAGCAGTGACTTTAAAAGTAGCGAAGTAAAGGTCAAACAGCAGCAGATGAGGCCAAAGGAAGATAATGGAGTAGGTAACTCTGGAATGGTGATAGGAGGAACAGGCTCTGCAGAAGGAAAACAGATGAAGCGTAGTCGCACACCTTCTAGTGAGGGAAAATCGAAAGACAAACCACCCAAGCGTAAAAAGCTTGATCCAGAAGGCAAGTCTCCCTCTCACAGTTCTGGGGGTCGGCCCTATACCCCTCCAAGTGGGAGTGCCAGTTCTGGAGGTTCAATGAGTGGAGGTGGATCCAAATCCCCAGGCAGCTCAGGTCGTTCTCAGACCCCACCAGGAGGTGCCACCCCACCTATACCTAAAATCACAATACAAATCCCTAAAACCTTAACAGGGGGAAAAACATCTTCTCATGGAGGTTATACATCAAGTAGTTCAGCAAGTGGAAGTACTGGTGGTGCCAGTGGCACGAGCAGCAGCAAAAGCCACCATTCCCACTCATCTTCATCTTCAGGAAAAATGAAGACGAGCAAGATGGAAGGTTCCATGGGACAAGGTAACAGTTCTAAGCCACCAAGTACAGGAGGAAGTGGGAGTGGCATGCCACCTCAGTCCAAAAGCTCTTCGCTTGGCATGGGTGCTGGCAAACCAGGCTCTTCTCCGATTACCAAGCATGGTATGTCAGGTTCAGGTAGTAGTGGCAGCAGTGGAGCAGTTAGTGGGAATAAAATGAGGCCCCAAGGAGGCAAACCACCTGGATCACTAATAAACCCTAGCATTAAGCCTAACATTTCTCCTTCACACTCTCGGTCTGGAAGTTCGGACAAACTTTCCTCTCCAATGAAGCTTCAGCAAGGTCAAGTTCCAGGAACCCCACCATCTTCAAAAGCAAAGTCACCGATTGGTTCTGGTAGTGGGAGTTCAGGGGGGTCAAAGTCCTCTTCTGGTGGTGGGATGAGTTCCCAGAAACAGTTAGGAAGTGGTTCTTCCTCTGGTTCTTCCTCCTCTTCTACTTCATTTGCTGGCTCTTCCTCTGGCTCCATGTCATTTTCCTCTGGTGGTCAATCGCAGTATGGAGGAAGTGGGGGTGGTGGTGGCGGAGGAGGAGGTGGAAGTGGTGGAGGAGGTGGGGGGAACAATCCTAATGCCAAGGGAAAGTCCCCTAGCCGAAACAAAAAGCCTTCCCTTACAGCAGTCATAGACAAGTTGAAGAGTGTTGGTAGTGGTGGTATTGGTGGGGAGGAGTGTGAAGGAGGTGGAGAAGGTGGTGGTCCTGGCAGCAATACAGGTAGTGGGGGTGGGGGGTTACCTCCAAATGTTGGTCCTCCAAAGCGAGAAAAGGTTGAAAAAGAAGGAAAATCCAAAGGATCTCTTTCATCAGGAAACTCTGGTGAAAAAAAGATGATGGACCCAAAAAACAGTGGAGTGAGCAGCACTGGTGTGGCTAAGATTATCATAAGCAAACCTGACGGAGGTTCTCCAAGCATCAAGTCCAAAGTAACTCTCCAGAAACCTGGTGACGGATCCGCAGAAGGTTCCATGCGCCCACAGCATTCAGGCTTGAAAGCATCACCTCTTTTTAGTGGCTCAACACCAAAGCATGACCGCAGTTCCCCAAGCCACAGCCGCTCACCTGGATATACACCTCTGTTCCCAGACAGTGAGAGCGAGTCAGGTAGCAGTTCAGTGGCCGAGAAATCCCATCAGAACAGCCCCAGCTCTGATGATGATCAGAGCATGAGGCCATTACAACCACACCAGGACTACATGTCGGTCAGCCTCGGAGAGAAACACAAGAAGCACAAAAAAGAAAAGAAAAAGCAGAAAGAAAGAGAGCGGGACAGGGACCGAGAACGAGACAGGGACAGGGATCGAGACAAGGAGAAGAAGAAATCCGTAATGTCTTGTGGTCCCCCTTCACTCCCGATGAAGGCAGAAAGCTGGTCCAGGTCTCCTCTGTCTTCCTCAGAACCCCCTATGTCATTGCTCAGCTCTGAGCGTGCCTCAAGACCAAGTCCTGTGTACATGCACACCGAGGATGACGACCTGATGGACTCTGCTCTAACGGGCTCTAACTTAGAACCGTTCAAATAGAAATTATTCCACGGGTATATTTTGCGCATGGTATTTTCGCACCTCTATGAAGGTTCTGTCATTTTAAATGTTTAAACATTATGATCATTCTTTTTAAACTATACAATTTTATAATGATACCGTAAAGAAAAGAGTGAGTCCAGACCTTTGAGTAATAGGATGGTGTATGCATTATGTTTTGTATGTCACATATGTCACAATACAGGTGATGGACATATATATACTGAAGATCACTGTTGATAAACCTGTCTAAAAGAATCTAAATTATTTGTAATAACTCATTGTAGGTTTCATGTTTTTATGTTTAAAAACAGTGCTGTATTTTTAAAAGATTCCATTGAAGCACACATTGTAAAAACCATGTCTTTTATAAGCGTTATTTTCTTGAAACATTAGAATACATTCTTCATTTTGTCATGTACTTTTAGGCTTTGCAGAGGAGGATTAGCATTTCCTCCTTCATATGTAAATACACAGGTCATTACACATGGTTGAAATAAACTTTAATTTTAAGTATGAGAAGCATGTTGGACGTGTTTGACTGATCCACCAACAGGGGACACTATGGAGTTATATTTGTATGTTTTTTACACAGCAATTCAAAAATAATGGCTAGTGAATAAATCTGAAAGCAAATGACCTCATAACTATTTTTTACATTTAGATTTTATTCACACTTTTTTATATATATATATATATATATATATATATATATATATATATATATATATATATATATATATATATATATATATATATATATATATACCTTTTCTTAGAACCTGTTGGATGAAGCCCATTATATTTCAGAGCAGCTTTATTTTTATTACGACTTGGATATAATAAGACCCGGAATTAAATTTGTATTCACAATCTTTCCTTGGAATGTTTGTATCTGTATCATTACTGCCTTTCAGGAACAAACAATTACAGAATTGTAATTACCTTTGTATTTAGAAATTCAACACAACCTCACATATGCATAATAAAATAGATTTTATGCACAACACCATGCCCCCCCATGTGAAAGTTCCTCTCTGCAGTAATTAAAGTAATATGCATAGACTGAACCAATTATATCACTATATGAAGATTTATTCTAAAATGTTTTTCACCACCTGCTACGTTGTGATTAGTCGAGAGCAGCTGGGATGAAGAGACACAGAGGAATGTACTGACTGAGGGTTGTATTTCTCTTTCAGTGTGTGGTGAGAATTGATGGTATTCAGAGTATGATAGAAAAATAAAAAGTGCATATATTTTAATATACTGTATTTACAGTTTGTATATATATATATATACACACACACACACACTACTCTCAAAAAGTTAAGGATATTCGGCTTTCGGGTGAAATTTCAGGATGCACCTAAAATGCACTTATAACCTTTACAGGTGAACTTAATTTGACCTTCTCTACACTTTTGAACGCACATGTCCAACTGTTCAGTGTTTCAGTACTTTTTGTATAACTTGATGTTCTCTAACAAGGTGCTTAACGGCAAAATTCACAACTGGTGTTTGATCCATGAATTGACCAATACATTTTTTGGTTCAATTAGAATTGGTATTTAAACAGTCCTCTTCATCATGCTGTTCACATTTTGACATCATGAGACCAAGACCACACCTAACAATTGATCAACAGTACCTCGCCATTGTGAGGCTTCAAACAGGATGTTCTGAGGGAAGTGGCCACTGAGCTTAGAGTGTCACAGAGTGTCATCAGCAGGTTGTGACAGAGATACAGAGAGACTGGAAGAGTCACAGAAAGGCATAGAAGTGGACGTCCTTTGGCCACATCCCACGTTGATGACCGCTTCATTGTGAACAGTGCCCTGAAGAACCAGATGATGAATGCTACTCAACTCCAGGCACATTTAAGGGAGGTGAGAGGCACCCAAGTGTCACGTCAGACCATTCGAAACAATTTACGTCAGCGTGGTCTGCGTACTAGACGACCTGCAAGGGTACCTGACCACACCACCAGGCACAGGCGTCTATAATTTTATGATAAAATATCACTGTAGCGTGAACTTTTTACATTTTCCATAAATTTTACCCAAAAGCCAAAGATCCTTAACTTTTTGTGTATATATATATATATATATATATATATATATATATATATATAGATAGATATAGATATAGATATATAAATTTTAAAATTTAAATTATATAAATCTGCTGAAAGATGTAAATTTCCCATTGGGGTGAATAAAGTATTTATCTATCTGTCTGTCTGTCTATCTGTCTATCTATCTTTCTATCTATCTGTCTATCTATCTAATGACCCCGTATTTAAAATGGAAAAAATTATAGATTATTAGTAGTAGTGGTATAACTCGTATTTTCAGCTTTTACATTAAATCAGTATGAGAACAATGCAAAGTCACTGAAATGAAAAAAGAGCCTTGTTAGAATTAAGATTTTAATTTAGTTTATACCGGTGCATTCATGAAAGTTTTTTTCACCCTGATTTGTCTGTTTTATTACAGATTTATTAATAATGGATTTTTAGTCTGCTTATAAACACAGCCAGTGACGTCAACTCAATCCCACATCTAACTTCTAATATCTAACTTGAGCTTATAAAATAACCCAGTGATCCTGGATCCCATGGCCGAGGGAGAACCTGATTAAAAGATTTTATATTATCTTCCATCAGCATCAAACACATGATTTATTTCATTTCAGTATCATGAGGCATAAATGTTTTGCACAGAACACATCTTTTTTTCAGTTCTTACTTCCATATACACCACTTCCTGTTTGTGAATATTTACTATTTTAAATCACATTTCAATTTTTTATCCATATTAGCCTGATGGCTGTGTGTGTGTGTGGGTGTGTATGTGTAGCGTAGCTGACAGGATGGGATTTAGTAGCCTTTTTTATCTCTCTCTCTCACACACACATGCACACTTGAGGAGAGTTGATCAGCTTAGCAAGAGAAGCAGTCTTGTGTTAAGTCTGAAGCAGCTATGCGTTTGTGTGTGTGTGTGCGTGTGTGTGTGTGTGTGTGTGAGAGAGAGAGAGAGAGAGAGAGAGAGAGAGAGAGCAGGTGGGTGGTGGATTAGGCTCTCAGCTCAGAATTGAAATCACCTGATCTCCCCTTTTCGGTCAAATTTGCATAAATCCCCCCCCTCTCTCTCTCTTCCTCATCTCCTCCACTCCTCTCTTCTTCTTTTTTCTTTATCTCATTTTCTCTCCTACGATATGTGTTAGTCTCTCAAGTCACTCTTTCTTTGGCTTTAGTACTTTTCTACCTTCTTTGTCTCTCTCTCAGGAAGAGAGGGCATGTAAAGTTTCTATACTCTATACTTTTGCGTTCGAGTGCGTTCTTGCTGAGAAACCCTGTGCAGCATTGGAATAAAGTGGGTCGTCCCTCCTGGTCTCTGAGAGGACACGGACTGTACTCAGTAACAGTAGTGATCAGTTTTAATTCTGTGCTGGATTAACTCTGACCTTTCCCTCCAAACTGCAATAAAACCCATCCATCAGAGCCCTGTGTGGTGTGAGAGCCCAGTCTGATTCCTGATGAGGGAAGAGCATGTGCTGAAAATAAACCTGATTTTTGTATAAAGCGTGACCTGTATACAAATGTTAAATTAATCAGATGGCATGTGAACAAACAGGCAATTCATCGTGAAGAGCAGAAGTGCTACACATTTCAAAGGCTCCTCTCAGCCTCCTGAACCAAATCAGAATCTGAAATTTACATTGTAAATGAACGCTGCATGTCGACGGCACGCTATTACAGGCTGCTTGATTTATTTGTTTCGTATTAATTCATTTATTTATTTGGACTAGCATATTTTCTAAGCGCAGATTAAGTGCATTATGTCTTGCATCTTCAACACTTTATCAATTTTCATTAACCCAAATGTGAAAAAAACACTTCCCAGAGATCACTGTTGCTCATTTAAATTTCCTTGCATGTCCTATGCTTCCAGATTCTAGACTCTACCTTACATACCTAGGATGTTAATACTGGTACCTGAAATATGTGTTCAATCTTTTAAATATTGTAAATATTTGAATTCTATGCCACATTTTCTACAGAACCATATCCTCCAGGTCTTGTATCCCTAGAGCATCAGTCCTTTCATAAATCCTGCCCCTTCCCTACCCATAATCCTGATCTTCCCTATCATACAACAGCTATAAGCACAAGCTTCCTCTGAAATATGTAAAGTCAGACAAAATTGCTGCTTCAGAGAGCAGTGTAATACACTCAGAGGAAAGCTCTCTTCTCTCTGCTCTCTCTCTTCCACACATGGACTAATAATAGACACCCATGATTGGCTAGTGTCACTGTGATTGACAGGGAGAGAGTATGCCCCTCCCACCAAGAGAGCACCACCAATCTCGCTTCCTTGTCTCTCGGGCCCTGCTGGCTGTTGTATCGTTATAGAGCTCTATAAACAAAGGATATTTGTGCTTTATGGGAAATACACACAGCCAGTAGAAGATGTTCAATGCAATTAGCATTTGGGATGTTTATTAAAATGGCTGCCATCCAACGTAAAACACTAAGTAGACATGAATTCTGGCATTTGAACCAAAGATAAATAAACAGAGAGTACACACAACCATTCAGGGTTTGAATTTTCCTGTACAGTAAGTCTGTAAGCTGAAAAAAGCTACAAAAAAATGCTAAGTGTATACAAGAAGGTTTTTATGAACAAATTATATATGAACTACACGACCAAGAAGACAGCAGTGAACTTACATAAGCTGCCTCTTGGCTTTTAATAGCTCATGCGAGAGTAATTGGTATAATCACACACTCAAAGCCCATCTGAGGGGTTTTTTTTTCCACTATGTGATATCTGAGTAAGGGTAATGATACACTGCTTTTCTGCATCCTGTCACCATATCTGAGGAACTGTAGGTAAAAGGATATATGGGAGGATAAAGAAAATAATATAAAGTAATGAATAAAAGATATTTCAAATATATTTAAAATATGACAGTGTGCATTTTTTGCCAAATAATTATTTACAAAGTCTTTCTTAATAGATGCCTCCTGGAATTATTTACACTTATATTCAAGAACAGATTAAAAAAGTGACCGAAATTTAATGATTGCTATCTAAAAAGTTATTGTCTTGCCTCCATTAACACAAAGTCTGCCGGTTATCGATGTACAGTTTGCTAACCTGCATAATGGTGTATTGAGGATCAGTGGTGTACTGATACGGAGCAATCAGAAGACTGTCATCAGACTATAAGTCCATACTGAACCATCACCGCAGGCTTGCTCATTAGGGATAAAATAGTAACTTAACTTTAAACTTTATATTTTTTTTGTCTTTGTTTCTATACTTCTGTAAAGCTGCTTTGAGACAATGTCCATTGTTAAAAGTGCTATACAAATCAGTTGAATTGAAAATTGAATCAGTGTTGAGTTCTGGACTCAGAAGGTAGTTGATACATTTTCTATAATAGTGCAGCTACCAAGAACACGTGTATAGTAATGCGTTTGTTCTAATACTCTGAGTGGCCTTCAGGACAGAGGCCTGTCAGCACAATACAGACCTCAATGCTTACAAGTCAGAGTTCATACTGAATATTAAACGGAATGATCTCCATACACCTCAGAGAAGTGCATTTGTCTCGTCATAACGTCGTATCACGATATTCGAGATAGACTCGAGAAAGTCTCTCATGTCATAATCTTCAAACCAGAGAGCCATCATAAAGAGACCAGATGTTGGCATGGAATTAGCACGTGCAGACATACACTATATTGCCAAAAGTATTCGCTCACCTGCCTTGACTCGCATATGAACTTAAGTGACATCCCATTCCTAATCCATAGGGTTCAATATGACGTCGGTCCACCCTTTGCAGCTATAACAGCTTCAACTCTTCTGGGAAGGCTGTCCACAAGGTTTAGGTGTGTTTATGGGAATTTTTGACCATTCTTCCAGAAGCGCATTTGTGAGGTCACACACTGATGTTGGACGAGAAGGCCTGGCTCTCAGTCTCCGCTCTAATTCATCCCAAAGGTGTTCTATCGGGTTGAGGTCAGGACTCTGTGCAGGCCAGTCAGGTTCCTCCACACCAGACTCTGTCATCCATGTCTTTATGGACCTTGCTTTGTGCACTGGTGCACAGTCATGTTGGAAGAGGAAGGGGCCAGCTCCAAACTGTTCCTACAAAGTTGGGAGCATGGAATTGTCCAAAATGTCTTGGTATGCTGAAGCATTCAGAGTTCCTTTCACTGGAACTAAGGGGCCAAGCCCAGCTCCTGAAAAACAACCCCACACCATAATCCCCCCTCCACCAAACTTTACACTTGGCACAATGCTGTCAGACAAGTTCCGTTCTCCTGGCAACCGCCAAACCCAGACTCGTCCATCAGATTGCCAGATGGAGAAGCGTGATTCGTCACTCCAGAGAACGCGTCTCCACTGCTCTAGAGTCCAGTGGCGGCGTGCTTTACACCACTGCATCCGACGCTTTGCATTGCACTTGGTGATGTATGGCTTGGATGCAGCTGCTCGGCCATGGAAACCCATTCCATGAAGCTCTCTGCGCACTGTTCTTGAGCTAATCTGAAGGCCACATGAAGTTTGGAGGTCTGTAGCGATTGACTCTGCAGAAAGTTGGCGACCTCTTCGCACTATGCGCCTCAGCATCCGCTGACCCCGCTCCGTCAGTTTACGTGGCCTACCACTTCGTGGCTGAGTTGCTGTCGTTCCCAAACACTTCCACGTTCTTATAATACAGCTGACAGTTGACTGTGGAATATTTAGGAGCGAGGAAATTTCACGACTGGATTTGTTGCACAGGTGGCATCCTATCACAGTTCCACGCTGGAATTCACTGAGCTCCTGAGAGCGACCCGTTCTTTCACAAATGTTTGTAAAAACAGTCTGCATGCCTAGGTGCTTGATTTTATACACCTGTGGCCATGGAAGTGATTGGAACACCTGATTCTGATTATTTGGATGGGTGAGCGAATACTTTTGGCAATATAGTGTAGTACAATTACACTGACCCATAGGGTACGATCGTGACGTAATATTCAGTGTAATAGTATGTGGCTAATTGTAGCACATTAGCAAAACTCATTTTCATCAAGTACTTAAATCTGCATTAAGCTTTATTACTCGACACACTGTAGTGATGCTTTTTTTTAACAGTATCAGTCTGAGCGGATTTGGACCGCAGTTCTTGGTACCTGATCGATAGCCCCGCCCTATTTATCAACGTCACTACACTACTGCCGATTGTGTCCAATTATCGCTGAGGGTGCGTGCTGAAAGTTCTGAGAGCGCGAGAGCCGCTGAGTGAGGCAGGGTGGATGCAGAAGTGTGTGTGTGTATATAAGTGTGTGTGTGTGTGTGTGTATGTGTGTGTGAACGTGTATCTAACGTTAAAAAATTGTACCATTTCGTCTCGCCAGAGGATGGATTATTAAAAAAAAAAGTAACCGTTGATCGTTTGCACGTGACTACAATGAAGCTGTTCAGAGACCATGAAGGGATGAAGACCCAGTGATCTGAGAGATCTCTCTTTATCAGGGGACTTTGTGGTTCTTTTGTTTTGGGTTTCTTGTGTCGAAAGGAGTCTCGCGCACAGGATACGCAGACCCGGTGGCTGGTGACGTTAGGAGGTGAAACTGCGTCAGAGTGCACGCGCGCGTTCTTTCTGTTACATAGAAAAAACACACGGCTCATCAGGTCTCGCGTGGGGGCAAAAAAGATGACAGAAAATGGCGAGAAGGAGAACGAACCGCATCACCGGGACCTGCAGCGTTCACCGGGTTCCGGTACAATTCGGCCCGAATCCAAGGTAAGGCAGAGCGCGAGCCCCATGCACAGCCTATGCGTTTCGGTCAGAGCGGATGCACGCGCGCTTTGCCAAGACGCAAAAAAGAGTGATTTATTTTTCATTATTGTAGTTTTTGTTCACTGAAGGTGAGGTTACTTTTATATGCAGCGTCAGAATTAGACTAAGGACAGAAAAAAAAACATTCAGGCAAACTAGAAAGCTGAAGAGAATAATAAAAAGAGGTTTTAATGATTCACTGCAGCCTTTACTAAGCTGACCAGGAATACAGCTGAGTACCAAACAACAAAAGTAAAGATGATATCAGTGTAGAGTAGTACAGAATAAGATGTAGGTGTTGAAAAGTAAAAGGATGAAGCTGAAAGTGATGGAGGAGGGATGAATGCAGGACTGAAGCCAGAACCAAGAAGAACCTGTGTTTAAGGAACTGAAGAATTGAAGGATGGACATGAGAAACATCAGTGTTTCAGGAATACAATAGTGAAAATAAGATGTGTTGGTGACATTTTATCAGGGTATTCCCGTGGAAAGGCTTTGTTGTTTTGCGATTAAAAAAATCAGATAAAGTCAGCAGTGAGTTTATAAAAACTCAAAATGCAGCACTGTGTAAATTCTTTGCAAAATTAAGCTGAGAAAATGAGAGAACAAAATGAAGAAAGAAAAAAGTTGAACATAAAAGTGTTTTATCCTCAGTGCACACAAAATCTGAAACAGTATAAAGTTATTATCAGTTGAACCAAATAAAAAGATCATTAAAAAAATAAAGCAGTGTTAATTCACAGACCTTCACTGTGTTGGTGATGCTGCAGGCTGCAGTGATAACTCATCCTCTGCACTGGCTAAACCTCTTTTTTTTACTCTTTGTTTTTATTTCTCTAAAGTGATTACACACAGCAATAAAAAGATGAAATATAACAATAATAACAGCAAATTGCTGCTATCAGAAGTGCTCAAGCACTTTCAGCCACTGCATTTCAGCACCTTTGTTTCTAGATGTGGTGTTATTGTAGGATTTCACCCAACATCAAAAGTTGTGATTTGTGCTCACGGGATTGTTACCGTATTTCTAAAGTTTGCATACTTCATTCAGATTGACGGTAAATGGGTTTTTTGCCATCACTAGCGGCTGTTACCATGGTAATTCAGTTAAACATCACCATAATAATAATTGATAACATCCATCCATTTTCTTTACACTCACACTCACTCCTATGGGCAGTTTAGAATTACCAATCAACCTAATGTACATGTTTTTGGGAGGAAACTGGAGTACCCCCACGCAGGCACGGTGAGAACATGCAAACTCCACACAGAAAGGCCCCTGTCTGTTCGAACCCAGGACCTCTTCTTGTTCTGAGGCAACAGCGCTAACCACTAAGCCACCGTACTACCCCATATTTAATAACCAATTATCCAAAAATGATAATCAGAAATTAAATTACATTTTAAAACTAAATCATCCAAAAAATTTGAACTAAAAAATTAACAGAAGTTGAACTTAACCATTTACTTTTGGCACACAAATCCTATATACCATACAGTACCACCCCTTTGTTCAAAAATATGACCATGTGACTAACAAGTCGCCCAGATGTGTCCTGTTAGATTATTTAAACGATTGATGGTCATGAATGTCTACTCTTGGTTTGAGTTCTGGGTTTGACCTGCATGTGTTGTTAAAAAAGGATAAACCATGAAGACCAGAGAGCTGTCTATGGGAGAAGTGCAAGCCATTATGACACTGAGCAAAGGAGGAAAATCAATCAAAGCCATTACGCAAGCACAAATGAGCCACAAAATTTCCTCGACCCAAGATGAACCTCTACCAAAGTGATGAAAAGCCAAAGTTTGGAGAAAGAAAGGATCTGCCCATGATCCAATATACAGTCAAGCACCGTGGAGGTGGTTATGTCTCAGCTTGGGCTTGCATGGATGCTTCTGGAACATTCTCACTGATCTTTATTGATGATGTAAGCCATGATGGTATCAACAGAATGGGTTCAAAAGTCTATCGAAACATTTAAATCTAAATGCATCAAATCTAACTGGGATGAACATCTTCCCAAGACAATGATCCAAAGCACATTGCCAACTCAACTAAGGTTTTACACTGACCACATCATCCACCAAACCCAAGTGAGCAGCATTTCACCTCCTGAAGAGGAAACTGAAGGAAGAACCAAGCTGCAGCACAAACATGGAAAAGCATCGCTATAGAAGAACGAAACAGTTTGGTGAAGTCAGTGGGCGTTGGGTTTGGTGCAGTTATTACAAGCTGAAACCAAATATTAAATGGTATTAAAATTACTTTAAAACAGGTGGTTCTAATACTTTTGCTCACCTTAAAATGGGGTGGTCTGTCATCATATTCTACACTGTTTAACAAATCTAGATGTAAATATCAGGAATTCTGGTCTATCATCTATTCATGTTTTGATCTCAAATTTAGGACTTCATTGTGTAGTAAAAAAACAAAAGAATTAGCTTGTACAAATACTTTAGAAGGAGTCAGTACACGAGACAGTGCAGCGGTGATAGTGTGTATGTAGTATATATAATGAATAGACGGTGTGCTTTGTGACAGGCCCACTGTGAAGCAATAATGATGGTCTGTATTGAGTGTATAGTGAATAGGGTGCATGACACTGTGTGTGTGTGTGTGTGACTGTGTGCATGTAGCATGCTGTTGTTTTTCATGCTGTGTTGTGTGTGGCTGAAGTGTTTAGTTCAGAAGCACATGTTAAGTTGGATGAACCTATCAGATAACACGTCATGGTTTAAATCCCAACAGCTGCGCTACACAGTCACACACAAAACACAAACACACACACACACAAATCAGTTATGAACTTATGGATAATTAATTTGTTCCTTTATTCCACATGTGTGTTATGAATGATCTCAGGTCATTGTTTTTTAGGATCAAGATAAGATACACAACAGAACAGCTGTAGTACATCCGTGATACAAACCCACATAATTTCCTCATGGAAACACATCTGAATGCAGAAATCCTTCTACAGGTCTAAAACACCAAATGATGCAAATGATACACATGTAATACAACAGAGGTCTGGGAAAGTCTGGACTTCTGTAGTTGGGGCTTTTATCTTGACTGCTCTGATGACCTGAAACTGCTGGCCATCGCCTGCCATCCTACACTGCTAGTATCATTTTAGCTGGTGTGTTAATATTGCTCCACAGGATAGTGCCTTGAATTCTTAGCAGCTGCTGTCTGATCAAATCCTACAGCTGGCAAATTACCACCCTTACACTGCTATCATTATTCTGGGTGATTTCAACCACACAAACTTCTCCAAGGTACAGGCAAAGTATAAACCACTCATTTCCCATCCAACTGCAGAGGGGAAAATTGGCTCACTGCTACAGAACAATAAGCCTAGGCTAGACTATATCAATAAACTAACAAGAGTGTGTGAGAGCATACATTGTTTTTTTTGGGTCTGTTCACTAAAATTGTTGCTACATATAATGCAAAGCATGGGTCACCAATGTATACGTTAAGGAGATATTGCATAGAAATGAAGAAGAAGAAGCCTCTACTATCACCTAGTATATACTAGAAGTAAGAATTCCACTGTGCTATAATGTATATGTGACAAAAATAAATGCGTCTTTAAAAAAGAAGAAGCTTTCGTCTTAGAAATCTGAAGAATTAGCCTGCTTCAGAAACTATGTACCTGCACATTCTGTGCTTCAGTGATAACAAAGTCATTTGATTGTCATACATCTGAATACTGTCATTTGTTCCCTTTCAGTTTGCACACAGGGTCAGTAGATCAGTGTGTGCTGTTGTAATTATGGGAGTGCAATTTGTCCGGCGTCATCTGGTCAACAGTGCCACATATGCTAGATTTCACCTTGTGGTCTTTGGTTCTACATTTAATGCACTCTTTCCTGACCTTCCTGAAGCAAACCTTCACAAATGAATGTTCACATGTAAATGGATATGCTTTCAGACTAATCATAAGCAACATGTGTGAGTGGAACCATATCTAATCAGGAAAGGAGAAAAGAGCAAGTATCTACAGGTAGTAGAACATGTTACAACACAGACTGTGGAAATAATAACATAAGTACCCTCCTGTAACCACCTTCCACCCCATTAGCAATCAAACAAACAAGTGTTAATGGGGTTGAAACTCTCAGCTGGGATAAAAACATCACTCCAATCACAAAGAAAGCACGGAGGCACATGTACTTCTTTTGACAGCTTTACAGAAGCTCTGCATTTCATAACACATACATACTAATACAGTCATCACTGAAAGCTTCTGCTGCAGCATGTTATCCAGTGTGCTGAGAAAGTTATTGGCCACAACCTTCCATCCCTCACTAAATTACACCACTCAAAAGCAGTGAACTAGACCACGAGGATTGCTACTGGTTCCACACCCCCTAGATATCTAGCCATAGCTATATCCCTGGAAATCACACACAGGCGATCAGTTTAAGTGTATATTCACAAGAAGACCATTTTGAGAGAAATACATTTCAGTGCAGCATCTTGTCTGGGCTTGAAGGGACTCTTACACAAGGGTGAGGTCCCAGGCTAGGCTCTTGTATAAGCACAGTGGATAAAGGTACCTTGCACCATTCTGAAATGCTGTGACACATTTATAGCGAGTGCCTCGTGAGACATCATGCATAGTGCTGCAGTGTGCAATAATGGAGACTGCAAAAAGGGTAGTAGTTTAGTGCCAGACAATGGACTATGACTAAGAGTGTACAAAAAAAATTCAACTGAATATCTGTGTACTATCCTGTTGTGTCCTTGGCATGCACTTCCCTCTGAGAAGCCACAATTATAGATGTATGGCCAAGGTTGCCATGTTGAGGCAATAGATGTTGCTGAGGAGTAAGCTGACATTAATGGAATCTATTCAGTGTTGGCAAAATCACTCGTAATGGAATTAAACACAGTAGGCCGTAAGACCAAGTCATGGGCCAGTGCATCCTGAGATGGCTCCTTTCGAGAGCAGTCACCAGTGATTTATTTTGGCTTTGGCAAAGAACTCTACCTGTGCCTTGCCAAACCTCCTAGATCTGGAACGCCACTTTGTTGGGCACCTGCGCTGTTTTGACAATATATCTGCTGCACCATTGTGTGAGACACTCTCTGTGAGACTAATTATGTATGGATCAGTGTGTGTTGCTTTATGCCAGGCACCATCCAATCTTGTGCTGCCCTGGAAAATTAGATATTCAACCGTCACAACATGGCAGTGTCTCAGAACAGGTGGGAATAATTTGATGGTTAAGATTGTCCTCAGTTCCAGTTTAATGATGTGTTCTATCCTGACACTAAGGCTTCATATGTCCCCTGTGCTTGTGTGATACAACATCGAACTACACAGTACTCCCTCTGATGGGGTTCTGCTTCCAGGTTTCTGGTAAAACACCTTGCTCTCATCTGCAGAGGTGATAACGCTGCCTGTATATGTCCCCAGAGAGTTCTAAACTTGGAACTTTGAATTAAAATGCCTTTCCTTATAAGTTAATCCTCAAAAAACATCTGTGTTCTGGAGTATTCTGGTGTGTTCTTGAGTGTTCTGGTTTGTTCTCAAGTGTTATGGGGTGTGCTAGGATGTTCTGGAGTGTTCTGGTGTGTTCTTGAGTGTTGTCGAGAGTTGTTGAGTGTTCTGGGGTGTTCTGGTGTGTTCTGGTGTGTTCTTGAGTGTTCTGGGGTGTTCTCAAGTTTTCTCAGGTGTTCTGGTGTGTTCCTGAGTGTTCTTGAGTGTTCTGGGGCATTCTCACGTTTTCTCAGGTGTTCTGGTGTGTTCCTGAGTGCTCTGGGGTGTTCTAGCATGTTCTGGGGTGTTCTGGTGTGTTCTTGATCGTTCTGGGGTGTTCTCAAGTTTTCTCAAGTTAATCCTCAAAAAACATCTGTGTTCTGGAGTATTCTGGTGTGTTCTTGAGTGTTCTGGATTGTTCTGCAGGTGTTCTGGTGTGTTCTCAAGTGTTCTAGGGTGTTCTGGAGCGATGTGTCTGGCAGAAAGACTAAAAGCTCTAAAAGCTTCATCAAACAGAATGAAATCGATTTTTTTAATGGATTTTTTTGTCACTTGACAAGACAGGCTATGACTGTGTAAAGGTGCCTACATAGTTTGGATTGTTTCTGAAATCCACAGAGCTGAACTTGCACATGTTCTGTAGCACTGACTGTGCTAATCGTACTTGACGCCAGCTAAGATCTGATGGAGAGACTGATGGAGAGACTGCTGGAGAGTATCCCACTGCCAGAAGGGTGATTTTGATCACTGCCATCATATCTAGTTCAATTAAACTACAGTTTACAGACTGCACTTCCCTCCCACGATGATACCGCAACCACACAGACCTTGTTAAAGTCCCCTTTAAAGTGAAACCTCAACCAATAAGAATATTTTCAGTAAAACTAAAGGCTCTATGTTTGGAAAGTCTTTTCCTCTTCAATGTATTTAATACATTTTGCACGTTTAGTTTATTAATAATACGAATCCACACTTGTTGTAATTGCACTGTAATTAGATAGAATACAAGCTTGTAGATGAAAATACTTTCTATTAATGATTAATATGATGGATTATAAAATGTAATTGTAATACGCAGGGTTCTCCAGCCTTCACCAGTTTATTCTTTATAGCTAATAAGATATACAGAGTGATGGAACAACAGTAAGCGTTTCGTTAGCGGCACAGTTTCGGACACTGAATAATCTGGACAGCAGACGGAGAGGAACGGAGTGATATTCTCTGTTCCCCATGCGACTGGGTGACATTTTACATCCTTTATGATGCTTTTCTTTTCATCCCTGATGTTTTTCTTCATGTTGCAGTGTCCCTTTTTTCAGGAATCTGGTGGCAGTGATGTTGAAGAAATCAGACTGGAGCTCCAGGGAAACTAAATCTAATCTAATCAAATCACATGTCTCTCTGGGGCTGATAGATTTCATCATCTTGTGCCATGACATATATTTATATTTACAGCTCTATTTTGGGGAAATGGACTCCTCTCTCCTTTATCTTTTTTTTTATTCTTAGCTCTTTCTTTCAAATGCATTGTTAGGTGGAATTACTAAACGGCATTTTAGTTATTAATGAACGGCATTTTTTTTAATAACACAACTGTAACAAGCTGTGCAGAAATGAGTAGCTTTTGCTTGTTTTTTCTCCCTTTTTGTGCAAAGATATTCATTTGTTTTACTTATTTAAACACAAATTGTCAGTATACTAATAACATGTTATACTTTTCATGTTTCTGTTGCTTCCACGCATGGGAATACTGGTGTCTTACTTAATTTATATATTATTTTAACTGACACTACAGCAGTATGACAGCATGTTATGATATCCCACAAGAGAGAAAAAAAATCACTGGTACACTCCATAGCAGCCTTTAATCTTGTACTTTCATCTTCCATGTTTTCAGATTTCAAGGAGTTTTATTCCTCGTATATGTATTTGTTGAGGAGAGCTCTGGACGAGTTTGAGGTTGGCAGGTTGAACATGTTGAAGACAAAGGTCTCTCTCTCTCTCTCTCTCTCTCTCACACACACACACACACACAGAGCTCCTGCCAGCCTGAATAATTATAACTGATGGTGATGTTTCAGCTGAACTGTAAGCAGCCCTGACAGAAACAGATAGAGTGATGACGGCCATTACACACTGCCACACAGGTCACCTTATAGGTGTACACTTACTGACTTTAGCCCATTTGTCCGCCACACAAAGTATTGGCACCCCTCGTCCATCCACGGAAAGGAAACAACTATGCAGTTATAGCTGGATTATACCTATAGCTAATCCGCTTGAACCCACCACACACTCACACACAGGATACAAAGCCCTGTAGTAAGTAGATGGGGCTATTAAAAATGGCTTAGGTATAGGAATAAAGCAGTAATGTTGAACACACACTGAACATCCTGTTCTACACACTCAGGAATGTTTGTCTTCACTCTTTTACTCCTGTATAATGTACTGATTCATAGAAGGTGGACTCCCTTTGGAGTCGGGTTCATCTCAAAGGTGTTCTTCCTCATGTCATTTCAGGATAATGTCAGAACACTAATACGATAAAGATATGTTGTTTTTTACCTTACACTTTGGCTTTTTTGCTGTAATTGACAAGAGCAAAGAAAAAAAACGCAAGTGTTCAGTGTTGGCCAAAGAGAATTGCACCCACGTGTGATAGCTCCTCTGTACGTTCACTTCACTTAACGTTCGCTAAGCTCCTCTGCATGTTCGCTTCACTCTGATACAGCATAAGCACAATGTTAAATATTAATTTAGTCATTTTGTTTGTGCAATGCAAAAAATAACACGTTTGGGGCTTCCAGCTTATTTGGAGATATTTTCTTCTAGTTTATTTGGAGTATCATGGGTAATCAGCGTAGCTTAATTTAGCCAGCAACCTTGAGAGGGACTGAATTTGCTCATTAAATTTCTACAGTGTAATTAATGCACTCACATTATAAATTCTCCACGGAGGAGTTGCTGCGTGTTAGAGGCCGAGTTGCAGCTGTATGACATCACGCATCACATGTCAATTTTATTTGTATGTACACCCCTTAAGGGGTCTTTTGTCCTTCTTTAGAGAACCTAACAGTATATACTTAGCAAAAGGGGAATGCTTGTTCAAGGTAGAGAGAGAGAGAGAGAGAGAGAGAGTGTGTGTGTGTGTGTGTGTGTGCATACGTGTGTGTGTGTGTGTGTTGTGATATCAGGGATCACAACCTGATCTTCTAGATGCAGAATTGAGTTCATGAAGAAACCTTCTGCCATTTTTATATTTCAGGATGGTAGATGAGGATTATTGTGCATTAATCCATCATCTTATTAGGACTTCTTTCACACAGTCCTCTCTCTCTCTCTCTCTCTTTCTCTCTGTGTGTGTGTGTGTGTGTGTGTGCACGTGCACAAATTTAAAAAGCCTGCCACGCTATCATTAATTATTCTGTGCATCTCTGACTATTTTTAGAGCCCCTGCTTGAAAAGCAGCTGCAACAAGAGCAGGGTGTGTGTAATTGTTTTGGTTTAAAAAAAACACAATAATGAAACTGTGATTTGCAGCTTGTGTTTCAGTTTTTTATCTCTCTCTCAGTCTGTCACTTATAAGGGGAATTAGTGCCTAGGGTGCACAAGGATACAACACACACAAACACACAATATGTGCAGTGCAGCACATAGACATTTGTGACAGAATAAGCCTGGAAACATTTTCACTTCACAAGCTGCCTGTGGGGAGTTACACAAGTTATTGAAATGTTTTTTTTTTGTCATCAGCATTTGCTGAAACATAGCTGTGTGTCATGTGCATAGTAGTGAAAGCTAACACCATGTTTACTAATAATTGCACCTAAAGGTAGTGTGTGTATATATATATATATACACTATATTGCCAAAAGTATTCGCTCACCTGCCTTGACTCGCATATGAACTTAAGTGACATCCCATTCCTAATCCATAGGGTTCAATATGACGTCGGTCCACCCTTTGCAGCTATAACAGCTTCAACTCTTCTGGGAAGGCTGTCCACAAGGTTTAGGAGTGTGTTTATGGGAATTTTTGACCATTCTTCCAGAAGCGCATTTGTGAGGTCACACACTGATGTTGGACGAGAAGGCTTGGCTCTCAGTCTCCGCTCTAATTCATCCCAAAGGTGTTCTATCGGGTTGAGGTCAGGACTCTGTGCAGGCCAGTCAAGTTCATCCACACCAGACTCTGTCATCCATGTCTTTATGGACCTTGCTTTGTGCACTGGTGCACAGTCATGTTGGAAGAGGAAGGGGCCAGCTCCAAACTGTTCCCACAAAGTTGGGAGCATGGAATTGTCCAAAATGTCTTGGTATGCTGAAGCATTCAGAGTTCCTTTCACTGGAACTAAGGGGCCAAGCCCAGCTCCTGAAAAACAACCCCACACCATAATCCCCCCTCCACCAAACTTTACACTTGACACAATGCAGTCAGACAAGTACCGTTCTCCTGGCAACCGCCAAACCCAGACTCGTCCATCAGATTGCCAGATGGAGAAGCGTGATTCGTCACTCCAGAGAACGCGTCTCCACTCCACACCACTGCATCCGACGCCTTGCATTGCACTTGGTGATGTATGGCTTGGATGCAGCTGCTCGGCCATGGAAACCCATTCCATGAAGCTCTCTGTGCACTGTTCTTGAGCTAATCTGAAGGCCACATGAAGTTTGGAGGTCTGTAGCGATTGACTCTGCAGAAAGTTGGCGACCTCTTCACACTATGCGCCTCAGCATCCGCTGACCCCGCTCCATCAGTTTACGTGGCCTACCACTTCGTGGCTGAGTTGCTGTCGTTCCCAAACACTTCCACGTTCTTATAATACAGCTGACAGTTGACTGTGGAATATTTAGGAGCGAGGAAATTTCACGACTGGATTTGTTGCACAGGTGGCATCCTATCACAGTTCCACGCTGGAATTCACTGAGCTCCTGAGAGCGACCCGTTCTTTCACAAATGTTTGTAAAAACAGTCTGCATGCCTAGGTGCTTGATTTTATACACCTGTGGCCATGGAAGTGATTGGAACACCTGATTCTGATTATTTGGATGGGTGAGCGAATACTTTTGGCAATATAGTGTGTGTATATATATATATATATATATATATATATATATATAGAGGGAAGAAACAAAGGGCTTAGAACAGAACACCAACTTTTATTTTTGTGTGCATAAAGAGGTAAACATTTACAATCAGATAAGACCTGAGCCAGAAGAGAGCTGTTTCCAGCATGGAGACCCAACTCAGATCACTGTCCAAGAGTTGGTCATTTACTACTTTAACCAGCGGTGTCTCATTTACTATGATGAGGCCTAAACCCTCTCTTACTCTCTCACTCACTCTCTCTCTCTCTCTCCCTCTCTCTCCCTCTCTCTCTGTCTGATGCTGATGCAGCTACAAGCTGTGACAGTGATCTATATACAGTTAACCAGATTAATTTTTTTTTTTTAAATGAAACTAAGATTAAGCAGTTGAAGCTAAATAAATCACATAACAGCAATTAGGCAAAGGACAAAACAGGGCTAAACGCCAGGCTGTGGAAGTGAAATTAAAAGAAGTACATATTGTTTTTGTGTTTGGGGTTTTGTTGGCTGATTTTTAAGATGCTATTATCATACATTATCATTTTTTTTACTATGGATATCCTAAGTCTTGGGTCTACTTTCTCAGTCATGGTGCAGGAGAGACTGAATGTAAAGATTTTACTTTTTATTGAGGTAGTAGTGTGTCTGCTTATGGTCAGAGTCTCAGAATATTGGTAATGAAAAAATCTTTTTCTATATTTTTAAAGATATAATTGTTTCTGTTTGTCATGAGGTTTCCTGTTCATTGGTGGGGATTTTATCTGCACACTGATAAAAACTGTCAAGAATCTCATTTTTCATCTGCCAGAGTTTAAGAGGAAGTAATAACACAGTTATTGGCTGGTCGATATGTAGAGTATATGGTTGGCTTAAAGTGGCAGCAGGGAGAGTTAAGTGCTGCACATCTAAGTCGATTTTAGATGAGTAGCACACTGCGTAATAGAGTGATAAGTGCGTGTGTTACACCTTGTATTTTCTCCAATCATCGCCTCACGTGCATTTGTCATAAACAAAGCCACATGGTGTTTTATTGGCATTTTAATACAAAGTTAACATAACACTTTATCATTTGGATTTGTTAATTGTATGTTTTGGGGGATGCTAGGGAAATCAACATAAAGGTTATGGAACTCTTCTTCAGTGCTGTGTGGCAGGAAAGGTCTGATGGAACTGATACTTCAGACCCTGGGAAGATGAAAGAATAGCTGTTGATTTTTGATATGCTCTTTATATGCTGAGAAGTTTGCAGAAAGACAATGCTCAGATGACCTTTTTAATAACTTTGTTCGATTAGAATGATAAAGTAGTTCTGGACTCTGAACTGACCTTTCAGGAAGTTTCTACTGCAGTGTATCAGCAATCCTGTGGGCGAACACCAGGAGTTGATGGACTGCCCGTCGAATTTTATAAAGCTTTTTGGAGAGTTCTAGCTAGAGATTTTTTATGAAAGTTATAAAGCTGTCAGTGTGCTGCTTTCTCTTTCATACCAAAGCATTTCAGATTATAAGGTTCTTTATAAGCGTTCGGCAAATAGACTTGAAGGAGTTTTTGATGTGTTCATGCAAAAAGGTCAGTCACATTGTATAACTGGATAATTGGTTTTTAATACAGGACATTTTAGATCATACTGGAGAATGTTGTGTGTTGATATGGGTCTCCTTTCTTTTGACCATGAACTTGTAGACCATCAGTTTTTATTTAAGGCTCTTGAGAGTTATGGGTTTGGTGACTATTTTTTGCTTTAAGTTATTAAGGAAACATATAAGAGGATGCTATATCAATGAGAATATGAAGCTGTAAGCTTTAATAAGCATTTGGCTTGTGCAGATGATATCACTTACTCTTCATGATATCAAAATAAACCAAGATGTTAGTTTTGAGAAATGCTCTGAGAGTTTGTGAGAGGACCTTATCAGCTAGACTTAATTAGCAGACAACAGAAAGCCTTTAATTTGGCTCTAAAGGGAGTGATTTGCCTGAACCTCCAGAAATATTCAGTGGGGAAAGTCCTGAGTACTTTGGTAAGGAGTGAATATAAAAATAATGGAAGGGTTTAATTGAGAGTGTTCATGCTAAGTTGTCTAAATGGAAATATTTGCTTTCTGATAGCAAACAGTGCATGTTGGACCCAAGGGCCCACAACTTTTTCTTAAGGGAATGGGAGAGCCCCAACTGGTGGTTATTTGAAGTGTTTTTGAAGCTGCTGATCAGGACAGAGATGCTGTGCTCAGCTACCATTAGGCATGTATTGACAGAGGCAGGATTCTTTAAGATATATCTGAGGAGGGAATCATATTGGCTACAGAGGAAGTTAACGTGTCTTGCTCAGCATAAGCTAGATAATTTGGCGGCTGTTCTTCCCACTCCAGCAAGAGATGTTTTGAAAGACACTCCTGTTAAAATGAGGTTTCTCTTTTTTCTAAACTGCATGTGTTTTGGATAAAGAAAGGATAAAGATGCTGGAAAATTACTTTCCATTGACAGCCTTGAATTAGAGCTTTTTAGTGATTCGAGTTGAAAAGCTTGTGTAAAAACAGTCAATTATCAGCATCTTAAATATAAAGGAAATACTAGATGGACAGAGGTCAGATTCAGTCTCCTCCCTGAAAGGTTGTTGGAGAGCCCTGGACAATAGACCAACTGAAAGGAAGGTGGATAGTCTTCTTTAATGGAGAATCATACATGGGATATGAGCTACAAACAGACACACAAAACGATTGAATTCCTCAAATGAGGAGCAATGTCTCTTTTGTGGGGTTTCTGAAACTGTTTTTCATATTTTTATTGAGTCCTCAAATCAAATTTTAGCTTGGGGTTTACAGTTTACAGGCAGTTTTAATCAAGCACTGTTTATTCTCGCTCCAAAAATCTGGTGAAAAACAAATGTGCAATAGTGGTTTTTTTTGGTTCTTGATGTGAGCCTGATGACAAGGGGATGGAAGGGTGTTTTATTTTATTGCTAAATCGCATTATAGTAATTTGTTTCCATTGAATTAATAAAAGAATCCAAATAAAGGTCTCTCTCTCTCTCTTTCTCTCTCTCTCTCTTTTTCCACCAGCTCCAGAAACTGAAGCGCTCACTATCACTCAAGTCAATGATGCGCAGCAAAAGTGTTGAGAACTTCTTTCAGAGGTCCAACTTTGAGGCCCCTTCCCCTGACAGTATCATCACTACCGAGGCTCCACCCTCCATCATCGAGTCTCCCTTTTGTGACTGCCCTTTGACCCTTGACAGGTCCCCGTCCATCAGTCCGAACCTGTCTATCTCTTCACGTTCACCTTCATCAAGCCCATCCCTGTCAATTAACTCCAACACTCCTCCCCCTCCTCAGCCACGCCCACTGAAAACACACTGTTTCTTGGAATACGTGTTTCGCCGGCCCACTGTCTGCCAGCAGTGCAAGCAAATCATAACAGGTATATATGCTTATTCAGGAAATTCAGCAATTTGTCGTTAACTGTGAAGTACAACTGACACTAAAGCTAAGCTTTGCAATATATTGATATTATAAATTTATAACATGGCAGCTTTAGATTGAGTCGATCCATTGATCAAGTGATCAGAAATATTGGAACACATGACTGACAGGGGTTTCTTGTTGCTCAGGTGTGTCCTGCTAGATTATATTAAGAGTTTAAATAGTTAAGGAGTCTACTCTTGGTTTGAGCTCTTTCTTTTTCGAATTTGTTAAAAAGGACAAAAGACCAGAGAGCTGTTTATAAGAGAAAAGCTAGCTATTTAGTCAGAGACATTAAACAAGCCTACATCAGCCAAGAAAAACATCAGCAGTTGATGACAGAAATATTGTGAGAGCCCAGAAGGAAAACCCCAAAACAGCAGTCAGTGACAACAACCTCCACAGGTCAGAGGTGAAGGTCTCACAATTCACCATTGGTGACGTCTGCCAGAGAGAGTCTTACCAAAAAAGTCCTGAAACTGAGATGAACCTCTACCAAAGTGATGGAAAAGCCCAAAGTGTAAAGAAAGATAGGATCTGCTCATGATCCAATATGTACAAGGTCATCGGTCAAGCATGGTGGTGGTTGTGTCATGGCTTGGGCTTGCATGGCTGCTTCTGGAACACTCTCACTGATCTGTATTGATGATGGACTCATGATGGTATCAGCAGAATGAATTCAGATGTCTACAGAAACATTCTGACTGCCAATTTACAGAGAAATGCATCCGATCTAATCATGAGGAACTTCATCATGCAGCAAGATGATGATCCATAACACACTAGCAACTCAACAAAGGACTTCTTCATAAGTTTGACCAAGTCAATCACCAGACTTTATCCCAACTGAGTATCTCACTTCCAAAAACCTGTTGATTTTAGTGAAAAAACCTTCAGCACAACAATGACCCAAAGCCAATCAACAAAGGAATGACGTAACCAAAAGATCAATGTTTTGGAACCAATGAGCCAGAGCTGGACCTGAATCCAAGGAAAGATCTGTGGAGTGAACTGAAGCAGGCTGTGCACAGGAGATGACCACACAGTTTGATGGATCTGCAATGTTTTTACAGGAGAGAGTGGGAAAATACTGACAAGTCAAGTCACTGATGTGATGAAAACAAAAGGTGATTCAATGAAATATTAGTGTAGGGGTGTGAACAATAACGCTAGGTTAGCTTGGCTATATAAAGGTTTGGTATTTTCTTTTTTCATAAAAAGCTTCTATTTGCTTTTCCACTTTAAATTTTTAATGGTGTAATTTCACACTGAGGATGGAAAACATTCTGATGTGATTCATCTTGGTTTCATTTTTATTACATCACAAAAACCTGACATTTTTTGTGCAGCAGGGTGTGTAGACTTTTTATATCCATTGTGTATCTATTATGAAGAGGACATTTATTCACAGTTGATATTATTATGCTTAAATTCTGTAACTTGAAGTGGTGGAAATGCTTGTCTGTTTTTAGGATATTGGTTTTTGACACTCAAATCATCCATCCATCCATCCATCCATTCTCTGTACCTTATTTATTCCTAATTAGGGTCACGGGGATCTGCTGGAGTCTATCCCAGCACACATTGGACAAAAGGCAGGGGTACACCCTGGACAGGTTGCCAGTCCATCACAGGGCCAAATATATAGACAGACAACCACACACACACACACACACACACTCCTGTGGGCAATTTAGAATTACCAGTCAACCTAATGTACATGTTTTTGGACTGTGGGAGGAAACCGGAGTACCTGGAGTAAACACGTGCAGGCACAGGGAGAACATGCAAACTCCACACAGAAAGGCCCCTGACTGTTCGAACCCGGGATTCAAACCCAGGACCAACACTCAAAGCTTAGTCACGTATCCCAGGTCCCACAGGGATGTTGAACATAGACGCTGAGCAACTAAAATCTTATTCTTTCACCTTTGAGTAATAATAAATCATTCTACACTGTTAAAGGAATTGAATTGTTCTAAAGTTTATGCAAATTTAATTTTTTTAAATTTTTTTTAAAATTAATCCATACATTAAAGTTAATCCGGTCGGCTCTGGTGTACAGGCTCTAATAACCAACCCAGAGCTGAAGGTATGTGTAGCTGCAGTCTCAGACTCCTGTCACTTCTTTTACTGTGACGATATCATCATCATCATCATCATCGTCATCCTCCTCATAAAATTTCCCTTATAATCTTGAAAACAGATTGTTGTAAACCCTCCCCCCCTCTCTTTATCTGTCTTTCTGTCTGTCTATCTATCTACCTATCTGTCTATCTATCATCTGTCTCTGTCTCTTTCTCTCTTTGTCTATCTCTCTGTCTAGGGAACTCAAAGCAGGGTCTGCGCTGCAAGACGTGTAAACTAGCAGCCCATCTGTGGTGCTCATCTGAACTTTCACAGCAGGTTTGCAATGGAAAGGTAAGTCTCTGTCTCACACACACACAAACACACACATACACACTCACACACACTCACACACACACACACATACACACACACACACACACACACACATA
The DNA here is from genome assembly GCF_019097595.1 of Hemibagrus wyckioides. Classification (NCBI taxonomy): domain Eukaryota; kingdom Metazoa; phylum Chordata; class Actinopteri; order Siluriformes; family Bagridae; genus Hemibagrus; species Hemibagrus wyckioides. Next base: position 22,223,014 of record NC_080722.1, on the reverse strand, counting down.
CACACTCACACACACACACACAAACACACACATACACACTCACACACACACACACACACACACACACACACATACACACTCACACACACTCACACACACACACACACATACACACTCACACACACACACACACACACACATACACACTCACACACACTCACACACACATACACACTCACACACACACACACACACACACACACACACACATACACACTCACACACACACACACACACACACACACATACACACTCACACACACTCACACACACACACACACACACACACACACATACACACTCACACACACACACACAAACATATACACTCATAGGAAGTATGAGTGAGGAAGTAACCTCATGGACTACAACCCCAAAAAATATATATGATATTTTAGCTTGACAATAGCAAATATATTTTAAGACATCATATTAAATATTTATAACAAACATCTCAAAACACCTCAGTGTATGTGGTTAAAAGTGTATGAAAAATAGATTTCCAGTGCAAAACAAGCATGAGGCTTCTAATTCCTGCCTGGAATATTTAATATATCCTCCTTGTGGGAACTTTTTTCATTCCCATGAAAACACACACACACACATACACACATACACACACACACATGCACACACACACTCTCTCTCTCACTCACTCACTCACTCACTCACTCACTCTCTCTCTGACCTTATCAGCATCTTCTCTTCTGTACGCTGACAGTGAATCATCCTCCAAAGTGGTTTACTCCTGCCACACACACACACACACACTCAGTCATGCATAAAAGAGTCTATTTTCCATGTCTCTTACGTTGATATTCCACCCTCTCCAAAAATAGCAGGATTAATAACACCGTTCTGCTTCCAAATCTCACTCTTATTCTAGACGGCACGGATGTTCACAAAGATTTATCCAAAATTTTAGGAGTCAAAGAAGTAAAACTGCAGAATTGTTAAAACTAGCTAGCTTAACTAAGAAAAACAGACCGAAGCTGTAAACGCTGTAACACCTGCATTCAAGTACAAGTGACTTTCAGTTCACAGATGTTGCTGGAAACTGATCAGTCAGTATCCAGAATTCAGCAGCGATGTAGGATTAATAACTTAAATGATAGAAGAGTTTAAATATTTGGTAAATGGAAGTATGACACAGTAAGACATGGTTTTGCAGCACAGGATGAATTCGCTAATACTTTGGTGGCCAGGAGGGATTTTTATTTGTGAGGGTGATATTTCAGTGGTTCAGGGCTCGAGGCCAGAACAGATTAGCTTGGGGTTGAACAGCACCGGAGCAGTGGGTTCAGTCTTGGGTTATCTGATGATTCGCTTTGAATCAAATTGCTGGTTTTCGTGATAAGACAAGACTAAAGCACCAAGAGGAAACATGTGATGTTTCTTGTTTGGCATTCAAACAGGTCTTATTGAGTTTTTCTCTATCCTAACATCAGCTGTTGAAAATTGTGCATTTAACAGACGATACTTAGGTTTCTTGCAGAAACTTCCAAGAAAACACTGTGATGAAGTGAATTAATAATAATAAGAAGAAGAAGAAGAATAGTGCCTCAAATAAATAAATAAATGTCTTTTGAATGCAAACATATTAAAACCATAGAAGAGAAGCTGAGGAGAATTAGTCTAGGTGGCAAGTTACAACAAATTCATTTTAAAAAATGACATTGCTGCCTTAGGTTTGTAACAAAAGCAAGCAAAAATGCATTATATTCCCTTTCCTCTGATCTAAATCAGCGTGATTCACAGCAGAAATTGCATCTGTAAAATTCACCATTTTAAGCGGCTAATAAAGTGTTTATAGATGTCAGGAATGCATGATCACAGCACTATACATAACTCATACGGTTTATCCGCTAAGAAAACGAGTAGCTCTGTGATCTGATAAAGTACAAAGCTAGCGTAAAGCTGTAACGGCGTGTCAGCTGTTAACGGGACTGCTCTCAAACGTGCTCTCATTCTCGCTGTCACGGCTCCTTTTATATCTGTTTAACACAACAATGTTATGTTTAAAATATGTTCAGGGATGTATGTATGTATATATATATATATATATATAGATAGATAGATAGATAGATAGATAGATAGATAGATAGATAGATATACACTATATTGCCAAAAGTATTCGCTCACCCATCCAAATAATCAGAATCAGGTGTTCTAATCACTTCCATGGCCACAGATGTATAAAATCAAGCACCTAGGCATGCAGACTGTTTTTACAAACATTTGTGAAAGAATGGGTCGCTCTCAGGAGCTCAGTGAATTCCAGCGTGGAACTGTGATAGGATGCCACCTGTGCAACAAATCCAGTCGTGAAATTTCCTCGCTCCTAAATATTCCACAGTCAACTGTCAGCTGTATTATAAGAACGTGGAAGTGTTTGGGAATGACAGCAACTCAGCCACGAAGTGGTAGGCCACGTAAACTGACGGAGCGGGGTCAGCGGATGCTGAGGCGCATAGTGCGAAGAGGTCGCCAACTTTCTGCAGAGTCAATTGCTACAGACCTCCAAACTTCATGTGGCCTTCAGATTAGCTCAAGAACAGTGCGCAGAGAGCTTCATGGAATGGGTTTCCATGGCCGAGCAGCTGCATCCAAGCCAAACATCACCAAGTGCAATGCAAAGCGTCGGATGCAGTGGTGTAAAGCACGCCACCACTGGACTCTAGAGCAGGGAAGACGCGTTCTCTGGAGTGACGAATCTCGCTTCTCCATCTGGCAATCTGATGGATGAGTCTGGGTTTGGTGGTTGCCAGGAGAACGGTACTTGTCTGACTGCATTATGCCAAGTGTAAGGTTTGGTGGAGGGGGGATTATGGTGTGGGGTTGCTTTTCAGGAGCTGGGCTTGGCCCCTTAGTTCCAGTGAAAGGAACTCTGAATGCTTCAGCATACCAAGACATTTTGGACAATTCCATGCTCCCAACTTTGTGGGAACAGTTTGGAGCTGGCCCCTTTGGATGCAGCTGCTCGGCCATGGAAACCCATTCCATGAAGCTCTCTGCACACTGTTCTTGAGCTAATCTGAAGGCCACATGAAGTTTGGAGGTCTGTAGCGATTGACTCTGCAGAAAGTTGGCGACCTCTTCGCACTATGCGCCTCAGCATCCGCTGACCCCGCTCCGTCAGTTTACGTGACCTACCACTTCGTGGCTGAGTTGCTGTCGTTCCCAAACACTTCCACGTTCTTATAATACAGCTGACAGTTGACTGTGGAATATTTAGGAGCGAGGAAATTTCACGACTGGATTTGTTGCACAGGTGGCATCCTATCACAGTTCCACGCTGGAATTCACTGAACTCCTGAGAGCGACCCGTTCTTTCACAAATGTTTGTAAAAACAGTCTGCATGCCTAGGTGCTTGATTTTATACACCTGTGGCCATGGAAGTGATTGGAACACCTGATTCTGTTTATTTGGATGGGTGAGCGAATACTTTTGGCAATATAGTGTAGCTGCAAAGGGTGGACCGACGTCATATTGAACCCTATGGATTAGGAATAGGATGTCACTTAAGTTCATATGTGAGTCAAGGCAGGTGAGCGAATACTTTTGGCAATATAGTGTATATTCACAGTGCTGGATCTGCTGCGAATGCCTTACAAATGAATCAGTGTCAAATCATCCTGACGGACAGCCGTGTTTATGATAATAATATTGTCATTAAGTAACGCTCAACATCACTGATTATAGGGCATGTGGAGGCACCAGCATGGAGAAAGAAGACATGCTGCAAGAAATCATTGCTCTACTATCCCATTGCACACAAATGATTCAGTGAGTGCAGTAGTAGTAGAGAGAGAGAGAGAGAGAGAGAGAGAGAGTGGCAGCAACTGAAAAGAATAGGAATAAAATTATTTAAAATGTTGGAGAATGACAGACAGGTTCAGGTTGGACGGATGATAATGAGACTCGTTTTATCACTCCGAAGACTTCTTACAGCTCTCTCTCTCTCTCTCTCTCTCTCTCTCTCTCTCTCTCCCTCTCTGTGTCCTTTCTCTCCTTGTCTCATTATCAGCACAGAGTGTCTTCAGTATCGCCTGTAATTCACAGATGGCCCACATTCATAAATTAACATGTCCAATTGTATTAAATTAAATAAATGTGTTTATTCCCAGGGAGGCAATTAGTCGTGGAAGAAACATGCATAAAATTGACATCACACAACTGCAGCAGCAGCAGCAGCAGCAGCAGCGGTGACGAGAAGAAAGTGCAGAGAAACGGTTTTAAATAAAAAAATAAATAAATGCAAACACACACCTCTGGGCATATCCATGTCACAAACTACACAGTTCGAGTTACTACAGAGTTAGAGCTGGGTTTTTTTTTATCTTTTTCAATGTAATCTCTTCCTAAATGTTAGCATGCTAAGCAGGTCCGTTTACCTATCGGGGCAACGTGCTCCGAAGTGAATCGAAATGAAATGGATTCTTTTGATTAATTTACTATTAGGCTCAGATTCCCACTGCATGTAGTGAAACAAAACCAAATGAAAAAGAAAAACCAAACCCACCATACAGGGCTGTAAAACAATCCTGAGGGTCATGTGATTGCAGCAGTTCTGTTAGAGCCGTTCTGCTGTTACAGCAAATGAATCAACATCTGCTGATGAATCAGAATCCAGCTCTCAACAGCAGCGTGCTATATTTTGGGGAAAGATTTGTGTATGGAGGATTTTTAACATTTATACAGGTTCTGGATTTCCACTGAATCGAGTGATTTTTCACGCTTTCATGGACGAGGATTTTAATGGGGGGCTGAGTAAGACCTTCTAGAAACATCTCCCTTGTCCCGTCCCCTGTCTCTCTCTCTCTCTCTCTCTCTCTCTTTCTCTCTCCTGCTTTGTCATACACTTTTTTCTCCCCCATCAGCAGTTATACATCATTGCTGACCTTTTTTTTTTGTTTTTCCTCCATCCCTTGTGGATGTTATTTTAAACAAGAGACACAAGTGAACTCTGCAGCTACCTTCCATTATTACTCACTGACGTTTGGACTTTTCTTTTTTCTTTTTTTCTTTTTTTTTGATTGCACCAAATCATTTCACACTGTTTATAAAAGCTGCTGAGTAAGCATGTGCATGGGCTGATAATCCAGTGTGTGAGTGTGTAAGTGTTTCTAGATGAGTGTACCCTTCTGCTTGCTTCTCACCAGAGGTTTATTTAATTCATTAAATCATTGTTTTTAATGAATCAGTGCGTCCTTGTTGGTCGTGTCCCTGTTTGATCGAGGTTCAATCACATTAATTTAATCATTTGCATCGCTTTCAGATTTCTGCAACATTTCCACTTTCTGTCCATTAGACGGGGGCGGGGCATAAGGGGGCGGAGTCTAGGGGAGCAAAATGTGCAAGTCATATTTAAAAAATTTCCCTCGACATTCCAGCTGGGAAGACTTGTCACTGTTGAATGATGAGCTGTGGATTCCAAGTAAACACGTTTCATACTGGCCGGCATGGTCCTTTTTTAATGTGAAACATAATAGTATTTTATTTATATCATATTATTGTGTTCTGCTGTAGCTGCCTAGAAACATAAATACAAACAAAAACTCATGCACTTCTAGATATTTATTATTTATTTTTTACTCTGTCCCTTTTTATCCCTTTCTCGATGCTCCTCTCTGTCCTGTACCCTCGTGTCAGTCGGGGGCATTCAAGCGGAACTTCAGCTCTCCACTGCTCACTAACGAGCTGTTTACTGTCGTTAAGGAAGCTCCGCCCACTCAAGGTGAGAGATCTCCATCTGCTGATGTGCCTGTCATCTTGATGTGAGTGCAGATCTCTTGTGTATAGTAATATATTACTGTGTGTGTCTGTGTGTGTGTGTGTGTGTGTGTGTGTAGAGGAAGGAAAAGGCACAGTGGACCCCGTGTATGAAGCCCTGCGATACGGAACGTCTCTAGCACAAATGAGCCGTTCGACTTTCAACAGCATCTCAGAGTCGCCGTGTCAACAGGTGAGATCATACTGTGAACTTTTACAGTGACATTTTTATTTGGATTCTGTCCTGTAAATGAAATGTATGTGCTCCAGAGTGAAGAAGGACAGGAGAAGCTGGACAGTGAATCTGTTGCTGATGAAGAGTGTGGGGCTGAATCAGAAGGTAAGACCACCAAAATGACTCTTCACACTTGATCCTGAGTTGCTCTGAACACGGGGTAAAAGGAATCCTGGGTTATGTTGTTTCAGGTTTCCCACTGCTCATACTTTAACCCAGGATTTTACAGTCCAATCCTGTGGATTCATAACGTGAGCTTTCACACTGTACAATCCTAAAACATTGGTTCTTATTTCCATATTTTCAGCATCAACAGCCCTGCCTGGATGAATACACACATGACTGCTTTAAATAACGGCCTGTCACACACTTTTGTGTCAGTGAGGGAAAAAACAGCCTTGAAGCTTGTCTGATTTTTTAAGAATTTAATTTAAAATGAAAGAAAAAAAGAACAGGTCTGTGACCCTGGGCCTGAACAAGCATCATTAGTTTTCATTCAGCTTCCAGTCAGTTCCTGAAATACTCAGTTATTTCTGACTGCCATCCAGTTTATCCTGAACATATTCTCCTGAGCATGGCTGTAAAAATAAAGCTGTCTCCTCTTCGCTCCAAATGATGCCATTTCTGTCACCATATATGGAATATATAGAATAACATATATAGCACACGCTGTCCAGTCTCTGATTCGCTGTCTGTTGCCAAGCATCGAGACGTAACGTTCGAACAGCGCATCGTTTCACACTGTACACATTTGCCACGGCAATGCGGAGTCAACGATGTAAAACATGCTGAGCCTGCCTCGAAGAAGGTTTTCATAACCCCGGGGTAAAAAGCCACGCTAAAACATAATACAAGTGTGAACTGTTTCTTAAATTGGGGTTAAAAGCAGGGTTTGGAACGATGATGACCCGGAGATCAGTGTGAAAAGCTCTTATGTGATCCACTTACACACAAACTACTTTAACAAATAGAAGCACTTTAACGCACTGTTTTCTACTTCCTGTCATTCTCTCTCTCTCTCTCTCTCTCTCTCTTTCTCTGTAGTGGCGTCTCTGGCCGAGAGTGAGAAGAGTGAGGTGGACGACAAGCTCAGTTTACAGGTGAGAGAGTTTTTTGCATGTGTGAAAAAATGCCCTGCTGAAAAACCTTGAATTTGAAAAAGTCTTGCACCTGGAAAAACAATAAGGCCATTAATGTAATAGGACATTGTAAATAAACATGAGACACTTCTATTAAGATGAATTTACTAATAAATAATGATGAATATGAATGATGAATAACTAAACTCAGATAAAACTCAAGTTCTCAGAAATGGTTTGGATGCATCACTAATCACGAACGATTTGGAAGATTAATAAACATCACATATTTTTAACACATCCAGGACCCACAGATTAAATGTCATTTTTTTTTTTTAAATTCCTGGACAGTGTTGTGGTGTCAGTGAATCCAGGGAGCTGTCAATCAAACAAACTGTTGATCAGCTCATTAGAACAGTTTCTCATGGGACAAAGTTAGGGAGGACAGATTAAGATGGTTTGGACATGTTCAGAGGAGGGAGAGTGAGTATATTGGTCGGAGAGTGTTGGACATGGAGCTGCCAGGCAGGAGGCAAAGAGGAAGACCAAAGAGGAGGTATATGGATGGAATAAATAGTGGGTATAAGTGTTGAGGATGCAGAAGATAGGGATAGGTGGAGAGAGATGATTCGCTGTGGCGACCCCTGAAGGGATAAGCTAAAAGAAGAAGAAGAGTTTCTCAGATCAGTGACACACTTGTCTATGATTAAATTCACACTTTGTTAAGGTTTATTACAAACATTATAACAAAGGAATGTTTGACTGGGTTGCCAGGTATCCATAAAAATTATTCTTGCAGGTATTAAACCCAGCTTAAAGCACGAAACAATGAACATGTCCATCACCGCGGTCCTAATCCCTGTATTTTAACTCACTGAAGTATAAAATAATACATTCGTGATGAAAGATGAGAGAAATACTAATGGTACATATTACATGGCTTTCTAATCCCCAAAAGGATCGAACTGCTCACAGTACATGACTAATCACCTGGTCAGATGCTGCTTTCTCACAAATCTGCACATGCTGTTTATCATGTGATTTTGTGACCAATTATTCCCAGCATTAAGATATATAACAGAAAAAAAGATGATGGCTGATTAACTGGATTCAGGGATCTGCTGTGCGTGAGAGGAGATGAATTTGAGTTACTCAGTGAGTTGCTGTTGCTGTTGCTCATCATAGAGGTGCACGTGCTGCACGACTTATCGCTGAGGATGTCACACATGCTTTAAATCAGAGCATCTGAGACACCTCACAGACAGAGAAAATCGTGTTGCTAACCCAGTACGCGAGCAGTCACAGCAGGGGAGCACAGCGATCTGTCGTATAGATGTAGGGAGTGTCACAGATAAATCCCTCTATTTATTTGGTTACAAGGAAATCACGCTTACAATCTTGTAGTGTGCACTTGGCTTTACAGATAAATCAAGCAGATCTGTGTGTGTGTGTGTGTGTGTGTTTCCAGCCCCCCAGGCGCATCGAGCTTCGCGCCATTCACACCTATGTGGTGTTGTACAAGTTCCTGCCTCAGGAGAAAAACGACCTTGAGCTTCAGTAAGTAACAGTGCGTGTGTGTGTTTAGGTGTGTGTGTGTGTTTGTTTGTCCTTGTGTGAATTTAGTTTTTCACCCTCTGTTACACAATCACACACACACAGTCATTATCAGGTCTCACTGTGGTATGAAATTTTGATGAGGAAATAAAAAGCAACTGAAATCCTTATATACAAATACATACACATATACAAATACATACACATACAGATCAGCCGTAACATTAAAGCCACTGACATGTGAATAAAGTTAATTAGCATCATTATTACTGTGGCATGTGTCGAGAGGTGTGATATAGTAGGCAGCAAGTGAACAGTCAGTTCACATCAAGTTGATGTGTGGGAAGCCGGAAAAAATGGAGTGTGTAAGGATCAGAGTGACTTTGACATGGGCTGAATTGTGATGGCTAGATGACTAGGTCAGAGCATCTCCAAAACTGCAGCTCTTGTGGAGTGTTCCTGGTGGTTTATACCTAACAAAAGTGGTCCAAGGCAGAACAACCAGTGAACCAGTGTCAGAGTCACAGACACCCGAAGGCTCACTGATGTGCGAAGGCTGGTCTGTCTGGTCCGATCCCACAGAATCTGTCTCTGATAGAAAGGTGAATATATTCCACCCCTGGACAGGTGCCATTGTAATGAGATCACCGCATTTTGATTGGTGTGTATCTTATTTCCAAACAATTTACAGTATAAACAAATAGAAGTCAGTGTGATGAACAGATCCTGTGGATCATATCAGTTATCAAGTAAATTTGCCAGATTTTATGTGAAATCCCAGTACATAGTATATAGCATGTGCTGGTGTTGTTCTTTCGGCTGCTTTTGGTCCGCATGTTTCAATTTGGCACAGGTTTTATGCAGGATACCCTTCCTGGCGCAACCCTCCCATTAAACCTGGGCTTGGGTCCAGCACTGAAGGTTAACTCTTCAGTGGCTGGGTTAGCACCCTGCCCGGGAGTCGAATCCGGGCTGCGGCAATGATCCTGCTGCTGGACCACCAGGAGGCCTATAGTATATATTATGTGTATTTGGGAAAAATCATAATATTAGGCCACACCCACAATTCCTCTGGTGTTTTAGAGTTTTATTGCATTTTATCTTCTGTAGTTTGCTGGTGTTTTTTTTTTTTCATTCAAACTTTGCTGTGATGTTTCACAGAGATTCATTTGGCTTTTTTGTGTCTCTTCCTTTCTCTCTGTCTTTGTCCTAAGACCCGGTGACCGTGTTCAGGTACTCGAGGACTCAAATGAGGACTGGTGGAAGGTGAGAGCAGCTCATTTTCTAGAACATAAAAAAGTGATTAAAATAAAACCCATTTAAATAAAATAAACACTATCTGACAGCTTGCTGTATCATAGGGTGTCACCCGAAAAGTGATATTTTTAAGTGATTTTTTTTCCCATGGAGATCAGAGGCGACGCATCTTATTCAAAGACAATGCATATATCATGGAGTACGTTTTTTAATGTATAAAATTCTGAATTAAAGCAAGCTGTAAGCATAGCAGATGAGTGCTTGGTCAGCTTATCCTTTAAACAGTAAACAGGTTTTCTTTCAAGGTATCAAATTAGCAGTATTACTGAATAAAACCTCTTTATTGCGGTGTCATAACTTTCTGCAGCAAACTCTGAGCATGTTGCTCTCTCAGGATTTATTCAGGATCCCTACAGGGAAGAGATCATTTCTGTTCCAACACTTTTTTGAAGGTCTCACAGTCTGTCTAGGGGCTACATGAACTGATGAAATGAAAATAATCTGCTCAGTCTCGCTCCCTGAAGCACCATCTTTCTACTTTCAAGTTCTTTCAAATCCCTTCTAAATTCAACACTGTTCGAACGTCACAGCTCCGGTCTTCATGATCATGTGACCAACATAAGCTTCATGACATCATCAGTCCAAGAGCAGCTCTTTTTGTCACAATATATAATCTGCGTCATCTAAGTGTAATCCCTAAAAAAAAAAAACCTTTCCATGTTAATAAGTGGGAGATAGAGAAGTGAATTTTTGTCATTTTCAGAGCTCAAGTCCTCCACAGACAAATTGTGTGAGTTGTGTTTCTGCTCTAGACTAAACGTACAAATCTGCAGAACAAGCATTCAGAGTCTCACGACTAATAACTAGAAATAACCTTAAAACATGAATTACAACCACTAACCACATCCTGTGTGTATGAGACCTCCTGCTTATGTCACAGAACATAGATGCAAGATAAATTCTACTGTATAAATTCTACTACTATCAGTTGTTGAATCAAAAGATGATGAAATCGACGGACAATTTATCGCTCCTGATAAACCAAGACTGCACCCCGAGTCCACTGTCCCTCACCATGTTGTTCTTTTAGCTGGACATCTTCTGTTATTTATTTATTTGGTTGCTTGCTTGCTTGTTTCATTAGACTGGGTTGCCCGGTATGCATAATAAAAAATCAGCAATTAAAACCAGCTTAAAACCTGAAGCTGTGAACATGTCACCACAGACATGAGAATAATTAGAACAGCTCACTGAAACATAAAATAATACATTTGTACAGTAAGAATAAAAGATACAAATATTGAGACGAAAAAGAAAATAAAGTGGTTAATTTATCATTTCTTTTTAAAAACAACACTTGTGTAGGTGGCATACAACCCAACTACAAAAGACAAAAGCTAGACAGTGAGTGCAAAACAAGATGTGTGATAAACACTAGTGCGCATTTAAGCAGAAACGTCAATCAGGTGCGAACTGTCACGTGTCTCAAGTGTCGTGATCATGTGACGTACCCTAGATAACTGGGAGTCTTAACTCAAACACCCAGACAGTTTTGGCGGCTCTGGCACTGAGCCCTTAAACATTCAAGAACCAGGTCTGTATATTTTGTAGTTTTCTGCTCACTGGCCTCTTCTGCCCTCTCTTCCTATGGGACACTCAGCTCTAGTAGAACCACTTGTCTTGATGTTTCCAACACTGTGCTCATATCTGGCTTAAGCAATGTTTTCCAGAAACTTCAGCTGTCATCTTATCAGTGAAGAGAAACCTGACTTGGTCTGCTTTTAATTGCCGGTCACATGCTCCCAGCATACCAACTGATGCTGGACTGGGCATTGGCCAGCCAGAGCACAGACCATGTGAGCTTCTATTCCATTACATTCTGTCGTGTGGCTTAGGGTTGTTGATCATGAAGGTTGAGGGTTCAAGCTCCAGCACTGCCAAGCTGCTCCTTTTGGGTCCTTGAGCACGGCACTTAACCCTCTCTGCTCTGGGAGTGCTGTCTAATGACTGACCCTCTACACTCTGACCCTGACTTCCTAATCAGGGATATGTGAAGAAAAGAAATTCCTCTGTGCTGTAATGTATATGTGATAAATAAGGGATTCTTTCCTCTTCTTCACTGCTGGTTCTCTTCTTGTCCGTCCCTTCCTTTTCTGCCGTCCTGCATGCAATAGATTTAAGAAAAAAGAAAGGAAAAAATACTCCCTGCTGTTTAAAATCAAGAGTTCGAGCCTTCATTTCTTTACTTATGCTCCATCACTGCTGCAGCTTGGGTCCTCATTCATGATGAAAGAACATAATGGACTGAAATAGCAGCTTTATGAAAATTGAATGAAGTTTCTTCCCCTTTCATCGGGGACTCTCACTGGAACAAACAGCACACTGAGTTGTTTCCTCCCACCGCATCACTCTTATATAGTAATTTTCCTATAACGTCTGACAATCTCATACTATTGCGTGAGAGTCGGCTTTTGAGGTTCACAGCAGAGTTACTTCTTATTCTGAGTGATAATTCATTAATCATAACAATGTTCATAGATTACAGTAGTGAAAAAGTGTGTAATTCATTACAAAGTCTGTTCCAGACAGTTTGATTGACAGGGCTTACATCACTGACAGTGAAGATACAAACAGGACTGTAGAGGTGCTTTATTTTTGGCCCAGCTCTAGCGTGAGGATAGGAAAAACGCAATATTGAATGTAAGGAGTCTTATTAAAGATTCAGTATAGCAGAAAAAAAAAAGAAAAGTTCAAGCAGACGTTCCATTTGCATTTTCATTTTGGCTCCCACAAACATGCAGATGGAAATTTTGGAACCGAAGTAGAATTATGTCTGAGATTATGGGAGAAAGGGAAATGTAATTTCAGATATGTGTGGAATTAGCATGTTTTAATTAGCATTTCAATTTAAATAATGCCTGGCATATGCTGGCATAAATTGGGATAGAGGGATGATTGAAAGACTGCGTCCATTTTCAAATTGCTGTTCTGATATTTGTCCTAGACACACTTTGCTTTGGAGAGAAATATTCCCTTTTCTCTCTTTCTCTCTCTCTCTCTCTCTCTCTGTCTCTCTCTCTCTCTCTCTCTCTGTGTGTCTTAGTCTCTCTTTCTCTGTCTTTCTGTTTGATTCTTCGGACACATGATAGAAGGTTGGAAGATGCAACTAATAATGTTCTGCCAGCAATATAATTTACCAAACACACACACACACACACACACATGATCAATAGAAAAAGACCACCTTGAAGAGGATGATACAGAAATATCACCTGAAAGAAGTGAATAAGAATGCACCGTCTTCACAAGCAAACTAAAAGAGCTCTCATCAGAATTCTAAAGATGCCTCAGATATACCTTAGGTGGCCTGAAGGAATTATAAACCAGATTGGCAGATGAAATGAGAAAGATTGCAGTAAAGCATGTGCACAAATATGGACGTTTCCCCCGTACCAGACACGAGTCCACTGCTCAACTGCGATGTTTCTTTAAAATTCGCTGATCAAGAGAAAGCCTTTGACAGAGCAGACTGCGTACACTGTTACTGCCGGAGATTCTCGTATGTTTAAGGCTGAATAGGAGTGAATTTAATTCAATTCAATTTTATTTGGATAACACTGTTTGACAATGGACACACAAAGCAGCTTTACACTCTAGAAATCTATAAACTCCAGCTATAAATTATACCATTAAAATGTAAATTTATCCGTAATGATAATTGTGTAACCCGGAAATTTATTCTAGATTTAATGTGAAGTCTGTCTTGTTTAAGTTCTCTGAAGGAGATTTGAGTGCAAAATGCGCCAATTGCCAGTCCAAAGCCATCTCCCTGGTCTCTAAGTTTCACAGCAATCCCATGTATACCCAGACTGTCCATGTGGTTTATCCTCAGCAACAGAGAGCAGCCTTCGAAGTGATCAGTCTCCAAGCAGACATAGGGCATCAGGATAGAGCAGGCAGGTCCAGTGAGCAGAAGGAGTCAGGATCACTGGGATCTCAGGAGTAGCTGTCCATTTGAGATGCAGCGTGGCATAAAACAAGGATGTCCAGTCACAGTTTGGCCCTAGAGCCTCTGTTATCTCGAGTGTGAATTAACATGCAGGGATAATCAGTGTGTGGACTAGCAAGAAGATGTTGAGCTTTTAAAAAAGCTTAAAGCTTTTCAGCTGTAGTCTATGAAGGGCCATCCACTACCAGAATTCTGACCTCCTGGACTACTCTTAGACAGAGCAGACATAGCCGACAGACATAGAAAACACATCCAAAAAGGCTATCAGTGTTATAGTGAAACCAGCACTTGGAGCCTCCCAGTACAAACCCCCCAGAGAGAAGTGATCAGATATCAGCGTCATACATTATCATGTCACTAGCTGTAGTCAAAAAGCTTTTATTGTCATTTCCACCATATACAGCTGATGCAATACATAGTGAAATGAAACATTTCCCCAGGACCATAAAACAACACACACTAAAAAGTAAGTTGTCTTAGCCACATATAGCGCATAGTGTGTAACCAAGACAGACAAAACAATACACTACAGGACATACAATAGCGCTGACCAGTGTGCAGTCTGTAATTGGCCATTGTGCAAATGAGAGGATGTAAACAATAAGAGGATTCTCGTAAACATTTGTTGATGGCAGTGTTAAATAGTGATGTGTGTAGTGCTGTAGATACAGAATGCAAGGCAAAGATGAAGTGTCTAGTTTGCCTTTTTTTTTTCTTTTCTTTTTTTTTTGAGAAAACACTGGTTCATTTTGGGGCCAAAATACACAGCTGCTCAAAAAGAAAGGATTTCTTTGCTTAATTTTCTGCCAAACTAACCACCTGGCTCACATGGAGTAATAAAATGAAAGGCATTCGGACACTGAATCCCAAACTAATACATAAAATACTAATACCTGTCAGGCCGAGAAATAAATTTGCATATTTCATATTTTAATCTGAAGCAGACTGCAGGACTTCTGAAAGGATTGGTGACCGGATGGGGTTTTGTTTGACTTGTTAATGTCCTTCATAAATTCCTTCATTCAGTTCATTAATAAAATATTTTGCTAGATAAACTCTGCATAGAAAAAAAATTTGCTTCTTGTGGGGAACTTCAAGGACTTTCCACACACTCACTGATGTTAGAGGGCGTCGTTTATTATTTCCTCATTGACTCAGACTCGCATGTAATTTAATATGTCTATAATTCAAGAACCTTTTACAGGCTTTTAGTAAAATCAAGTATTTCACCTTGTACAAACACTATGGTCTCATGTTCTACACAGCAGGGAGGTAACTGTATATGTAGACACTGAAAATAAATGTTTTTTAATGGAATACAAATAGGAGGTGTAACATTAGTTTTTGTTTGTTTGTTTTGGTTGGTTTATGGGAAGATTTGATTTTACTTTCATGTGATTTGGGCCAGTGGAAATGTTTTGGTTAGGTTTGGTTTAATTTGTTTTGTTTTGTTTTGGTTTGCTTTGGTTTGCGCTAGTTGCCATGGAGAGGCACCTTTGGCTTAATCTTACAGGTCTCAGGTCCTTCAGGGCTAATGGGTGTTCTGTTCCTGGACCGCTCGTGCTCTCTCACAGCCCCTGGGACAGGCACTGACTGGTGTGTGGCAGCGTGGGTATTGACGTTACCATAGCGTCAGTCTTGACGCAGCGTCGAATTCCCTTGAAACGGAACTACAACAGGTTACGTATGTAACCTGGTTCCCTGAGAAGGGAACGAGATGCTGCATCGCTGGCCACA
The DNA here is from genome assembly GCF_019097595.1 of Hemibagrus wyckioides. Taxonomy (NCBI): domain Eukaryota; kingdom Metazoa; phylum Chordata; class Actinopteri; order Siluriformes; family Bagridae; genus Hemibagrus; species Hemibagrus wyckioides. The sequence goes on along the minus strand of NC_080722.1, from coordinate 22,207,370 downwards.
CCCTGAGCATCCTCTTGTGCTTCCTTCAGACAAAAGGCAAGCTGAATGGATGATACCCTTATATGGACATGCTGTCGCGTATTCCTTCATCACCTGTCCTATCTGAGCCAATGAATGACAAAGAATGAGCCAATGAATGACTGAAGTGTTCCCATAGCGTCAGTCATGATGCAGCATCTCGTTCCCTTCTCAGGGAACCGGGTTACATACGTACGTAACCTGTTGTAGTTATATAGAAAGAAAGAAAAGCTCTAGCCTAAGGTTCAGTGGGGTTTTATATAAACCCTCGGGTTGTTTAGCTTTAAAGAACCCAAAAAGGTTTCCTAGTGACAACAAATGGCTGTTTTAGCATAGCATGTTCTTTGGGTTAAACTTTGTTTTTATTTGTGTATTTACATTGTCCTGCTATATTTTGTAAAATTATATTGTAAAATAATCTTTTTTTTGCATTCAGTATATTGCATTCATTTTGTTTTGAATGATTATTACTATTATTATAACAAGAAATGACTTAAGACATTATAACAAACAAAAGAGTATTTCATCTCATGTATCTGAGTGTAATATTAATTAAAGTTAGAATCTAAACTAAACAATGCAGCATTACAGATTTTTCTTTTCTTTTTTTTCTTTTTTTTTTAAATTTATTTTATTATTTTCTGTCATTTTCATTCAGCTGATTTATTTTTCAGCAGCATTATATCCAGAACCCTGTAGGGTTTTATTGAGTGAAACCTTAAAAAATGGTTCTCTATAGAACCTTTCAGCGCTTCCAAATATGATATGAAGCACCTGAAGCTTTTCTTCTAAGAGCTTTACTGACAGAAGAAGTCTACTGAAATACAATTTCCAAAGGCTCGCTTCAATAAAAATGTGCATTTCCTGCGCTTGCAGTTGACTTTCAGCTCTACATCCCTGACCCAGCATGCTGAGTTTCCCATTATCAACCCAATTTGGGTCACATCGACCCGACGTCCTGAGCTGGCCGGCAGACTAAACCCAGCACCTGAGCTATAAAAACCAAAAAACAAGCATTTTTAGAGTGGAGCCACAATCAGACACGGCTATTAGAAAATATCAGCTTTTTATGATTGATTTTAATCTACGATTCTTTTAAGCAGTAATCAGCAGTTGGCTCCTCTGGATTCATGGATAAAATGATGGTTGTATGTGTTTTAAAGGCATTTCTTTCTCAGAGCTGTTTGAAAAGCTTCACTGCAGGTTGTGGTCATGCTGATTAATTATTGTATTTAAACTCGGTGCGAATTTGTACTGTTCAGAAAACCCAAACAATGAGTCTAACGCCGTCTAATGCCTGCTTGCGTTAGCCATTCTGCAAGAAAAATCTCCAAAGGAAACGTATGAATAGGAATAAAAGATGAAACTGATCTTTTTCACGATTTTGATGCATATTTAATTTGACGAAGTGTGTTGTGACTCATACAATGTAGAGAACAAAGCTGGTGGCTGGTGGGGGTTGCTATGGTGACTGTCTCACTTGATCGTACGTGTGTGTGTGTGTGTGTGTGTCAGGGGAAGAGTCGAGACAAAGTCGGATTTTTCCCTGCTAACTTCGTGCAGCGTGTGCGTCCTGGAGAAAGAGTGTGGAAGGTCACTCAGGGTTTCCATGGCAACCGCGAGAAAGGTCAAATGACAGTAAAAGAGTTACAGGTGAGTTCACACTCGCAACATTTTAAACGACTTAAAAGACTTTCTTTTTTCTCCTTTTTTTTGCTGTTTGATTTGATTAGGTTTCATGTTGCACATAATGTTGAAAAAAATGGTGGCTGAGAAGCGTGTAGTGCTGAAAAGCTCCTTGTAAAATAGTCACAGAAAAAGGTCAACCAACCTAATAAATAGAGTTTTTCTCTTCTTTTTTTTCTAGATTTGTTCTAGAAACTAATAGCCGGGAGTCTCAGGTGTCCAGGCAGCTGATTTCTTGCCATCGCTGGCTGGGATTCATTCATATTTTCACATATTTCAAATATCATTTCAAAAGCATTCCTACAGAAGTCTAGAAAAGCCATGAGTTGTTGTTTTTGGGGGGTTTTTTTCCTTCTTGTAATCACAAATCAGTTGTATATTAGAATAACATCGTTATGCTCAGAGATACACTGGTGTATACACTGGAGTCTACAGCCATTCCAGCCTGCTTACGAAGCTCCCCATTCCTCTCATGTGCCGCAAACCAATCAAATCTCTGAGCCGCCATCTCGCAGACATCATGTCATTACCGTGGAGACGTCCGTCTGCCTGATTGCCTAGCAATGAAACCGGACACCCGTTCAAGACCCGCTCTGTTTTCTCTGATATCAGCCCTGATTACAGGAAACACCAAGATGTACAGTATCTCTAATCCATGATGCTCGTCCATGATGTACAGTATGTCTAATCCATGATGCTCCTCCATAATGTACAGTATCTCTAATCCATGATGCTCCTCCATAATGTACAGTATCTCTAATCCATGATGCTCGTCCATGATGTACAGTATCTCTAATCCATGATGCTCATCCATGATGTACAGTATCTCTAATCCATGATGCTCGTCCATGATGTACAGTATCTCTAATCCATGATGCTTGTCCATAATGTACAGTATCTGTAATCCATTATGCTCATCCATGATGTACGGTATCTCTAATCCATGATGCTCCTCAAAGATATACAGTATGTCTAATCCATGATGCTCCTCCATAATGTACAGTATCTCTAATCCATTATGCCCATCCATGATGTACAGTATTTCTAATCCATGATGCTCGTCCATGATGTACGGTATGTCTAATCCATGATGCTCGTCCATGATGTACGGTATCTCTAATCCATGATGCTCCTCCATAATGTACAGTATCTCTAATCCATGATGCTCGTCCATGATGTACAGTATCTCTAATCCATGATGCTCGTCCATGATGTATAGTATGTCTAATCCATGATGCTCCTCCATAATGTACAGTATCTCTAATCCATGATGCTCGTCCATGATGTACAGTATCTCTAATCCATGATGCTCGTCCATGATGTATAGTATGTCTAATCCATGATGCTCCTCCATAATGTACAGTATCTCTAATCCATGATGCTCGTCCATGATGTACAGTATCTCTAATCCATGATGCTCGTCCATGATGTATAGTATGTCTAATCCATGATGCTCCTCCATAATGTACAGTATCTCTAATCCATGATGCTCGTCCATGATGTACAGTATCTCTAATCCATGATGCTCGTTCATGATGTACAGTATCTCTAATCCATGATGCTCGTCCATGATGTACAGTATCTCTAATCCATGATGCTTGTCCATGATGTACAGTATCTCTAATCCATGATGCTCCTCCATAATGTACAGTATCTCTAATCCATGATGCTTGTCCATGATGTACAGTACCTCTAATCCATGATGCTCCTCAAAGATGTACAGTATCTCTAATCCATGATGCTTGTCCATGGTGTACAGTATCTCTAATCCATGATGCTTGTCCATGATGTACAGTACCTCTAATCCATGATGCTCCTCAAAGATGTACAGTATGTCTAATCCATGATGCTTGTCCATGGTGTACAGTATGTCTCTTCCTGCATCTGAGAATTTCAGAATTTGTTTTTAAAGGTACAGATCTTGGAAGGGAAGGTCACTCTCTCAGGTGTAAAAATGTAAAATTAACATGTCTCCACTGTGCAGATTAATTAACGTGTAACGCACATTCAGTGAAAGGGTTTTTGAATTTGATTTTTGGCACAGGTTTTACACCAGATACCCTTCCTGACGCAACCCTCCCACTTCATCCAGGCTTGAGACCAGCACTGAGAATTAACCCATCAGTGGATTGGTTGATTCCTTGCCCAAGAATCAGGATCCTGCTGCTGGACCATCAGGTCACAGCTGTATGCCTGTAGTGTGCCTAATACCAGTGTTGTGATGAAATACTAATTATTACAGTAGTATACGGCTTGCGTTATGGCCTGTTTGCATATGCCGAGTGGAAATTAACTTTATTCCGCAGATCAGGTTGACTTTCATTAAGAAAGTTATTAAGAAAAAAGCAGCTCTTTTAGCATGGTGCAGTTCTCAGTACCATATTGTGAACTAGCTAGCTACAGTGTAATCTCTGGTTAAAGGAAGGAACAGTTGGTCTTCCCTGCACCTCACTTCACATTACAATGAAATTGATTTTCCTCTCTTCCCACAATCCCGCCTTGAAAGTTCGAGGGTTCCTGCTGAGCCCCCGAGTTTCTCAAAAGGCTCTTGTTTATTTTTGGATATTTGACTTTTCAGGTTAGTCATTTTCCATCATAAAGAGAAGAAAGAGCACCACTGAGAGAATAAAGTGCTCTGGCTTTCGTTTGCGTCAAAAATAAAGCCCAAAAAAGAGGGGCAATATATATATATATATATATATATATATATATATATATATATATATATATATGTATATATTAACCTGCATGAAAGCCTTTTTTGTTTTGTATTTGTTGTATGCCACACTCCTTTGTATGCCACAGAGTTATCTGTGGATGAGTTATGTACATAATACAGCTTTGTCTGCATTTCTGAAAACAATCACAGTGATTTGGGAGCTTGAGACAGTGATCTAAGCTGAGCTGATAGATTATCAGAGAGATTATGATGACAAAAAGGACAAGGTGAATAGAAGAGGAGGAGGAAGAGGAGGGTAGGCTGAATATCAAATAAGTGCATCAGGGCTATAAGTATAACTCATTCTGTTTCAGATCTGCGTTGGGAAAGAGGAGGAAACCGACGGCTTTTTGAAGCTGACCAGCGGAAAGAAGAGAGGACTCGTACCCTCCAAGTGTGTAGTGGAGATATGAACAACCTCCCTGCCATACACACACACACACACACACACACACACACATACATACATATACGATGACGGCAGGGACACACTCTCATACACCAGCAAGCATCATGGGATGGAAGTGCACTTGCCTTCGCTCACTTCCTTTCACTCGGCTATGAGAATGAGACTTGAAGGAATGATCATCAGGAATGACGTGTTTGGCTGATCCTGACCTCTGACCTCAGGCACACGTGACCAGTGGAACAGTTTTGTTTCGGTTGATGACAATGTATCTGTTTGCTGTATGAGTTTGTGTATGTGTGTGGGGGCGTTGGGGGACTCAAACATTACAGTAGCAAGCAGGAGCTGTGTCAAATCCCACATGTGAGTTAGAATCACTGAAAGACAGCAACAGATTCAGTGCAGGAAAAAAGAGGCCTGTTAAGTGTCCCATCATGCACCACCAGGTTTAGAGGAGATCCAGAGACCCGTCATGGAGAAGACGGGCTAAACAAATAAATAGCTGTATAAGTGTTGGGATCGTAATTGAATTAGACTAGATCAAATCCTACTTCATATTTCTATAACTGTCTGTAATTCCTTTGTGCTTATTACTGAGTCTACACACGTTTCTGCACAATCCTATAAACCACCTCTGTACGCTTAAACAGAGCAGACGTGTTTCCAACGTGTTAGGGATTTCTTTATCGCAGGGTTTTTCTTCATCTGGTTTCTGGGGCAGTGATAATATTCATATTTCATTGGTGAATTAGGGAAGGAAAAGCATTTAGGGTTCGGGTTAAATGTCAGTGCAGATATCTGGAGCACTAACACACACATAAACAGAGTTATTGTGTTAAACCCCGACAGTTTAGTCACGAAACACAGAGCTCAATGCAGAAATCCAGAGGAGTAACGTCGCTGTTCAATGTATAGTTTATATACTTAATATAACGCTAACCAAAATGATCCTCACCATCACTGCTGGTACCATTAACACACTTAAAGTGGGGCTTTCTGTCCTTGACTACATAGTGAACACTTTTCAGTGTGAGAGCTGAGACACGGCGTGTTATTAATTGAAATATACAGCAGCACAACTATTTGTGGTAGGAGAGAAAAATGGAAGCGTTCAGATTTTACACCAAGATGTTGAGATTTGAGAATGAATAATAAAATACAATGGACCACAAATAACATTCAGTTCTGGCCTAAATACAGTTTTTAGTAATGTAGCTGAGCGATTTTCCGAAAAATGTAGCTTTTCAGATACAATGCTGTCTTTTTTTCCCCATCAAGAAGCAAGAGTACGAAATCTGACCTCAGGTATAAACACCTAATATGCTCAAACAGCAATTTCATTCAAAAGTTACACAATAAAAGTAAACATATAATGCACATTAACATTAACTGTGTAGATTTTTCCAGAAATGAAGTGAAACATGAATAGCAGTTTACAGTGTAAACATACATAGTAATGTTATTTGCTAATGGCTCCAAGAGGCTAATGGCTACAAAACTGATAAACAAATGAAAAAATAAATAAATAAATAAATCTCTGTTATGGCAAATGTTAGTACCTTTAGTAAAAATAAAATTAAATAAAAAAAATAAATAAAAACTAGCCTCATTGTTTCTCAGTAGCTTGTAGTGTAGCTAGCTACTTTAGCTAGCTAGCTTCATAGCTTACAACTGCATCAGTATTTTCCCAGAACAGCCTCAAAGCCTTTGAGCGTCCTCTTATACAACCATTACACTTTTTCAAATAATTAAAAAAAAGACATTTTCTGTCCATTATCCGTGCGTTCTATCCATTTATTTTTTTCTTGTAGAATGTCTGAACCTAGTTTCTCTTCTCGCTAACGTTGTAAACAATCTTTCCCTCCTCTGCTTTGTTTTTTCTCTCTCTTGAAGTTGCTAAGAGTAAAATAATGTTAAACCAGTAAGCAAAGCTATCATCTGAATTGCAGCAGCGCTAGCATCAGACCCACTCGAAACCTAGAAACCTGACATGTCTGACTTCACCAGCTCTGAAACGATTAAGGAAACAGTATAAGAAGTGTTTGTTTGATGCTGGAGTCAGACTTTGACTTTTTCAGTCAGTGTACATCTTTAAGAATTTGGAATTTGATATGTCACTTGTGGGGACGTTTTTACTCTTTTACTCTACTGTTTCAAGTGTTTAAAGAAAACTCAGAAGAGCTCAGGTGTTCAGGTGGTTTTTATATATGATAAAATCGCTGAATTCCTGAATATCTGTTCTGTACACTTCTACACTGACACACCGTGAAATAAAATGAAATAAAAAAAAAAGTTCTGAATCAGCGTAGGATGTTATGTATACTGCCTGGAGTGTGTGTTTAATGGAAGTTGTTTATTTATTCATTCATCCCAGCGTTTTGCTTTTCCTGGTGGTTATGTAGATCAGACATGATGTGAGATCTTGGGTCTTGGGTCTGCCCCAGGGGCACAGCTCCAGGAGGTTACCCTGTATGATGCCCAAACCCCCTCAGATAACTGCTGGTGATTAAAGAGTCCAGCAACCCAGCAGGGGAACCTCATGTCTGTGTCTGTGTATACACACATACACACACACATACACACACACACACACATACAAACACACACACATACACACATAAATACAGCAATTTTATTCCTGAGCTTTGTGATGTATAAGTTGTTCAGCACAGAGTGAGACCATGTAAAAATGATAAAGGGCACATCAGACTGAGGCAGAGATGCAGCTGTGAACTGAGAACAGAAACAGCATTAGCATTAAAGATGAGGAAAAAAATCCACATTTTCATATTAATAGCGTGAACCTGTTAATAAACGTGTTTCTGTCACAGACACTGTACGTGAGTCATTCATGACGTGTAGAGAAAAGAAGTGCACAGTGGATTTATATTTTATTATTATAACATCAGCCTGTTACACCCACTTCATTCAGCAAACAGTGACTCCGCCCACTTTACTTTACTCTCCTAGCTCCACCCACTTCACGAAGACATCATTTGCTTGCCCAGTTCACATTCATATCAGCTGCTACACCCACTTCACTCATAACCAGTGACTCCACCCACTTCCCTTAGCCACCCTTGACTATGCCACATTTAGCCACCAGTTGCTCCACCCACTTAACCACACACTTCAGTCAGCCACCAGTTGCTCCAGTCATTTTAATCAGCCACCAGTTTTGCTCTGCCCACTTTACTTGTCTATTTCCCAACTCCGCCCACTTTAGTCAGCCACCAGTTTTGCTCTGCCCACCTCACTGATCTATTTCCCAACTCCGCCCACTTCAGTCAGGCACCAGTTGCCTCACCCACTTCTCCACCCACCTCCCTAATCCATCGCCCAGCTCCACCCACTTCACTTAGCCATCACTAGGCTCCGTACACTTGACAGACATCACTAGGCCCCACCCACATAACTTAGTTACAGGTTTCTGTAGTCTCATATCTTTAGATATGAGAAAAGAAGTTTATTTAGAAAAGAAGAAATATTTATTTCTTTTCTGTATGCTGTTCAATTGCCGTTTAATTTAGATATAACGATTAAACCTTTTAATTTGCTGAAAAATCACATCAACACACACAACACACACAAACACACACACACACACACACACACACACATACACACACACACACAAATGCTGTCTCTCTTGTGCGGTGTGGAAAATTACACTTTGCATATTGAGAGTAAATGTGAGATTTAGGTTGAATTATAATGTAATAAAAACCCTGTTTGTAGCGAGCAGCTTCATGTCACGCAGTGAACCCATGTGCACTTCTTCACACAGCCACACACTATTCTTATATTCACAATGTTCTGAGAACACACATTGTTCTGAGAACACACACTGCCACTATAAAACAGCTGACCAGCCCGATTTAAAATTCGTTTAAAACAGAACATCTGGCTGCTATAAAACCTCGACCACACAGAGAGACACAGCATATCCTCACACACTGATCCATAAATAACACATTTATCCATTAAAAATTCATTTTGTAAACACGATTATGGATTTATAAGCACGACACTCGTACACAGTGTGTCTCTCTCCCAGGAATAACCGTTATTTACGGCCAGAGCACAGATCAGAAGCTCACAAGCGCCTCTCATGGAGCAGATGTCTGTTTCTGAAACCTCATCTGAAAACCACAGAAAGTATTTTTAATACTTTAAACAATAAAACATGACATTAAAATGGACCTGTTACTTTTCAGTCTTTAGCTCAGTGTTGTTTCATGTAGCACAATGTTCCTGGAGAAATGTTGTACCAATTCACAACTATGTACTGTGTCAGATATATACGGTCGAAATGACAATGAAAGCTTTTTGACTTGACATGAGCAGCGAATACAAGGGACATCAAGTCAAATCAAGTAAAGAAGCTTTTACTGGTAGTTCAACCATATATAAAACACAGTAACCTGAAACAACGTTCCCGCAGACAATACAATACAATACAATGGTCTTCACAGTTTTTTGGTTTTTACACAGTAAAAATGTTATGGATGTAAACATAAGGGACGTTCAGCAGCAGAAGATGTAGACATTTTATTTTGTTTTTTTGTGATTGTTGTTGTTGGTGGTGGTGGTGGTATTGTTGTCCTTCCACTGCTCCCTGTTTTATGTCGCCACAGCACATCATCCCATCCACATATCATTATTTGGCACAGGTTTTACACCAGCACTGAGAGTTAACCCCTCAGTGGCTGGGGTTGGTTCCCCGCCTGAGAATCGAACCCAGTTGTGATGGTGAGAGCACCGGATCCTGCTGAATATAAATCAGACAAATTTTGGACACGATTTCCCTCAGAAACATGACACAACACATGTTGGTGTGAGGACTTCATAATTAGCAGATCCTCCTTGGAATTTGTAGTATTGGTTGGTTTGTTTGTTTTTTTCCATATCAACTCCATTGATTTTCTTCATTTGAAATTTCTGCAGCAGTTTCACTCCAGTGTTACAGCTCGCCAGCATGAACATGAAGTGTGTGTGTGTGTGTGTGTGTGCGCGTGTGTGTGTGTGATGTTGGCAGTCACAGTTTGCCTCTTCATTAGTACAGTGTAGCAACATTTGTCGAGCTTTAATGAACCTTAATTAAGCTATTAGTCTTTTAATTAGATTAAAGTTAATTAGTCCTTATTCAGACTACACTTGGGTTTTTTTTCACTTTGGGCTTTTCCGTAGTTCATCAGTGTGCTGTCATGCCAGAAACCTTTTTATTTTTCTTTCATAGGCTTTCGTTCCTTCAGCATCATATCTGAATTATTGATGCACACCATCCTGTTTTCTTACTGTATCTGATTTATTACTTCAGAGAAATCTCTGTATGGACCGTGTGGTTAAGGAATGTGTGGTTAAGGAATGTGTGGAACACTGAGGAACGTGAGGTTAGGTGAGTGGGTACATAGGAATTGAAATATGACGAAATCTTTTAGTCAGGCTCTGAATAGAGTAAATGGGTCAACCTTAATCAGTCTTACACAAAATAAAGTCGCCCACAGTGCCTACTAAGCAAAGTGTAGACTTTCAAAAATCTACCCTAATGCTGATGATGTAAAGGCAAAAAGGCAGGTTTTGGGCTTGTTGAAAGCCGAGAGACTATCAGATATTTACATTTAAACCTAAATATGGCTTTTATCTTAGATATAAAACCCAGTGTCAATGTTGCTATTTTTGGGGACCAGAACATGGAGTACCTTTGAGAAATAAGGTAAAAAAAAAAAAAACATTATTGCTTTTGCAATAGTCTTCTTTGGACGAAGATCTTTATTGGAGTGGAAGTCAGCAAACCGGCCTAAAGCTACAATGTGGATGTGTGACCTGGTGTCATATTTAAAATTGGAAAGAAATGAAGTATTTAATGAAGGGATCTGTCCAAAGACTTGGCAACCTATGAACACATTATAATTCATTATATCATTATAACTCATTGTGGAAAGTTTTATTATTAAGTACATACCATGAATATGTTTGATGAATACATACATGAATTGTTATCATTATGACTATTGTTATTGTTGCAGTAATATTCTTATGTATGTATATTTGGACAGGAAGGGTAATTTCGAGGTAAAGAATTTGTTCATTGTATGAAAGGTTTTGTTTATGCTTTGAAAAGAACATGAGGTTGGAGGCAGGAGTCAAGCGTGTATATTCGATATAGGAACGAATCACTGGACAGGTCAACAGGACATTAACTAATTAAAACCGAACTGGTGCACACAATGAGAAGATGGGCAGAGACAGGACTGGAACCAAAAGCAAATGCATGTGAAGGATGAAAAACAAACACAAGAAGCTTTGACTGTACCGGGAACTATGAGTCACACTGAGAGGGGTATTCACGCAGAACATTTCCACAGAGGCTCCTTTAGAACTTGTAAGAACTCTGAAGTAGCTGCTGCAGGAAGTGTGATCTCTCCAACAGAATTTTTGGGTGTTTTTATGCCTTCTGCAATGAACATTGTGACCAAGATTCAACAATAAATTGCTGTATTTGTATTATTAATTAGTGAAACTGGACCTCAGAAGCATTTATTATTTAAATAGAATTTATTATTTAATAGTCACTAGAGTTACTACTACCAACACAAAGTTGATTCTTTTCCAAGAACAGTCCATCTTCAAGTGGTTTAATCCACTCATAACACATTTTTCTTTAGTAAATAATGACCTGTCAAACATTTATAGCTGCATTTAATGCTGTTGAACACAAAATGGCTACATGGATGGCCACCACTGGCCTCCAGAAATCCCCCCTCATTGGCGCCAATGTAATCACTCCTTGTCTTGTTATTGTTATTGTTATTTTTAGCTATTGTAACTAACTAGCTAATCATCTTTAACACTCCACCCTCCTGTCCAGTTGGTGGCAATGATGCACAATAAAGTCTATTAGGTTCATTAACTCTGGATTCACCACAAAAATGTTCGTGATTACGAATGCAGTGTAAGGTTTCAAACCTTCCAGTTATAGAGACAGTGAACACTGCATCACTGCAGAAATCCTGAATGCACAAAATAATTCCGAATATTTAAACACTAAGAACTTGGGCTATATGATTCTTATTGCTCCCTGAACAGGTTAGTGATGAAAGGTTGCCAAGGATTTAGGCTAGTTATAGCTACCATGTTTGTTTGTAGTTAAAACCATGTTAATTATGTGATTTGCAGCAAAACTAGTGCTGTCAGAGTTGCTGTTCTCCTCCTGACCAATCAGAATCAAGAATTTAACACTGATCTCATATTTAAATCTGATTAGCTGCTAGCTGTATCTGATTAACAGTATCTAATTAGCTGGTGTTTTTTGTCACAGAGCGTTACACCACATTAAACATGGACTGAAACTCCCAGCAGCCAACAGCACTCACATGCTCTGGACTTTGAATTACACAAAGCTCTTTCTTATTTGGTCAGTTTCTCACTCACCCTATATAGACTCTGCGTTTTCTTTTGAGTTTGAGTATGTGAATCGTGGTATTATTAGACGTGTTACATGGTTTTAAATATATACAGTATATTACAGAATTACAGAATACTATTTGTTCTCCCTGAGCTTAGTTTCTGCCCTGGTGTTATCCACTTCTGTAGCTAAACATCTCAACAGATCATATTTTCCCATGATTGTTTTCTGTCTACAGGAGATGGAGTCAACGTTCATAGCTTTGCAGGCCATTTTTATTGACATATCTAGCGTGATGATCTGGCTTTGTTTGCAAAGCCAGACTAAAAGACTAAAAGAGTGCAGAAAGAGAAAGATTATAATTTGGACTCTTCAGATAAAGTATGAAACGGGTTTTGAGTCCCGAGTGAAATCATTTAGAAATAAATAAGTCATAAGTGTTTATAAGTTGCCTTCCATTCTAATTTGAAACATTTCCTGACTTCTTGTCAGGATTGCAGTCAGGTTCAGAAAAACATGAAGATTCGGGGCAAAAGCCATCGTCAGCCTCTTAAATAATTACTCACGTTAATCACGCTTGCGTTTCCCTGAGCTGCACATGGAGGAGGTCTGGCTTTTAAAGGAACCGTTATTTTAACCTGATCTCTCTGTAAGGCAACAGTCTGAGCAGCAGAAGACAGATTTCCAGGTGTCCCTGTACTGTATGACTGAGCGGAGGAACGATTCAGCTTCAGAGCCTGTGGAGAAGTTTTCTGAGCATCGATAACACAACGGGTTACACAAGTAGCCTATTAAAGCTCCTCGTTATTCCACGCTCACTTCCGGCCATTCTTGTCAACCCGAGTGACCCAGGTGGCCCTGGCTGTTGTCCAGTCAGAGGCACAAACACAGCTACATGTGTAGCCTTCTGTTTTTGTTCCTGTTGCTCCAGACGTTCCTTCGGGAATAGTGGTGTTATGTGAACAAGAGCGGTGATGTGAATCACCAGTAATTGTGTTTTCTGTTGAAAAAATAAATCAGCACAGCTATACACAGGAATTCTCTGTAAATGTCCACCAGAATATAAGCTGTTTCCTCCAAGTATTTTATGCAGTAAATGTCTAGATTTGATTTCTTCCCAGCAAATTTGTGGTGTGTGAATACGACCATGCCTTCATTACCATATAAACCAAAAAAATCCTCCTTTTAAACCTCATTAATGATTCTTTACACTTTTTTTGTGTGTGCAATTTCTCAGATTTCCCAGAAGACAAACAATTAGAGCTCCCTCTTTTACCACCTTCAGTTAATGTTGCTCATTATATATTTATTTTGTAAGAAAAACATCTGTTCGTCTCGTCTCTAGGGAACTACAGGCGTGAAAATGTCACATGCCGTATAATTCCTTCGTTCTTTCGGTTTAAATGTCAAAACATCAGAGATGAAACGAAGAAGAACGAAAAGCCATGGCTCCCCCTTTCATTTTGGATTTTTTCATTTTGTTTTGGGTTTTTTTCCATCAGAGTCTGTCTCTGTTCCTTTTGGAGTTATTAGCCTAGTTTCAACTGTGTGCAGTCTATGTGCAGACAAGTTTTTGAACTTTTCAAGCAGCAGCTCATTTTACCGTTTTGGGATAAAATTTCCTCAGAGTTGTTTTGTCAGTAAAAAAAAAATTGCACTTTACACATCTTCATAAAGACTGAAAATCCTGTGATATGATACACACTGCACACTGATTAATAGAGAACCGTCATCCATCTTCTATCTACTGAATCTTGACAGTAAACATCCTCCAGAGGACACATGAAATTACAAACGCTGCTCGTTTAAAGTGCTCTTGTTTATCTATCAGATAAAGGCGTCACATGGAGTAAACACGAAGGACACAGGAATATTCCAGCACATCATCGGCGTCCTGCTGCTCCTCTGGTTTGTTGTAGCAGAGGCACTGTGTAAATGATGCTGTATGACACTAAAATTATCATACTGGCTGAGCTTTTCCTGTCAGAAATGCTTAAATTTAGCGTTTCTCAAAGTAGAATTTGAGCTCGTGTATGCAGAAGAGGGCACTGGTCGTTAAATCAAGCAGACTGAAAAGCTGTGGAAGAAGCATGTGTTTGGAGAAAAATGGACAAGGTCAAGCTAATAGCGTGGTTATATTTAGGCAAATATTAGCAATCAATTTGGTTTAAATATATTACAGTAAGCTAACAAACAAAAATAAAAGTCAAAACTTTTAGGGAATTCACTCATCTTGGATTTTTCCCCGGAATTTTTTTTTTTCAGGATTCTTTGGGGACCTACTTTGAGTTTAAATCCAAATCCAGATATATAAAGCATTAAAACATATGTAGATAAAGTGATGTTACGTTACATCCCCCAGATATAAATCGCTGATGTTGGGATCCTGGCATACTGAAAAGTTCATCTTTACTTAAAGTGCTTTGAAAAGTCTAAATAACAGCTCGTGTGCAGTAGATGTCAAACCTGTTACTCATCAAGTCTCTACAGTAAATGTGCTCCACTCTGCTGAATTGTCTTTATTTTTCCCCCCACTTGCTCTCTCTTATTCAAGACATGACGTGGGTTTCATCCCCTCTTCACCTCCTGCTGCTTCCCATTAAAGGTAAATATTAGCCCAGAGGAGGACAGGAGGAAATGACAGGCTCTGAGCTGACACGTCTCATTGCAGTCGGCGCTGTATGAATTTTTTATTTCTATGGAAATGCAGCAGGGAAAAAAATGGCACACGCTGAAACTCTGAGGAGAAATATGAGCTTGGATGCACGGCGTGTTCTGAAGAAGATTCTCATGAGAAACACACATTAGAGAAAACTTTGTTATGGAAAAGTGTATGTCATTTAACATTAAACTCTGTCTAAAAAATAAAAATCAAAGCTACTTTTAATTACCCGCGGGACCCAAAATTTCTTTTCCACAAAAGCTGCACTCAAGCCTCAATGCTAAAGTTCAGAAATTCAGCTAGTGCATTAATCTGAGGAATTTCGACACATTTTAGTTAGTTATTTTTTTAAGGCTTATTATGCAAATGACTGCAAAGTGCAGGTGTTTCCTGAGTCCCGCTGCGACGGCGCTGTGTGTTGAGTGCATGCTCACCTGAGTTGGGCTTTTTAAAGAAATGCTGAAATATGAAAAATAAAAATCCCACAGAAGCGTGGTGTTAAAATTCGTAGTGCTGCTAGAAAAGAAACATGGCAGCAGCGGTTAACCCGAGTGAAGTGCGACCTCTCTGTACTTCCACAACACACCTCACTGTTTTACATTCAAGTGCAGGGTGGGAGGCGGGGCTAGTGTAAAAGCTTAATAATAATAATAATACTTGATTAATACCTCATTAATACGAGTAGTAAGACTAATTAATTAAAGACATGTGATAGATTTATGCTGTTGTTGTCCATCTGCCTGAAGTTTTAGTGTGTGTGTGTTTTGAGATGCTTTTCTGCTCACTATGGTTGTACAGAGTGGTTAAAGTTGGCAAAAAGATGTTTCTTCCTACAGAACAAGCGCTTGATTTATTGAAAAAAAATTTCTTATTGAATGAAAAGAGAAAGTCAGGGCAATTCTTCAGGCAGTTTTTTTTAAAGAAAAGGGGAAAAGGTATAAGAATGAGTTGAAGTTTAGCTATTTATCGTAAATCCACAGCTGCTGTTCCAAGAGCATCTCAGTTCTTGCTTCAGGAAAAACCTTGTATTAACCATAGTGATGATCATTTTGAAGCACAGAGAAAAAAATACAAGTGACTGTCACGTCACAGACGTTAGAATATATTACAGACAGCCAAGGAACCCTGTGGAATATTTTAAACCGTATGAACCCTAGATACTGTGCTTGTAAGAGCACTCTCCCACCGTTTATCCACAAAATCTCCACCCAGCTCACGCTCCCTGGCGCTTTCAAGGTTTACCAAAAGAATAAACCCCTAAATCCATAAGATGACAGTGGATCTTTGAAACGAGAGCCTTTTTGAGAGAGGTTAAATTCATGAAAATCTTCCCACACCAGTGTAAGAAATTACAGACTGGCTTAATTCAGATTCCACTCCCAAGATATACTATATCAGAAAGAGCTCATTTCCCAAAAAGTCTTAAATACCATTTAGGAATATGTTAAGAACACTAAATAAATAACCTTTGCCAGTTAAACAATAGTATCAGCCCACTATTTGGGTGATAACACCTGTACAAATACCAAGCCATGGTGTATGTGACCATGATTACCATTAAGACATTCAGCTAGACAATACCCAGCCATTTCGGTGCTGCTCAATTCTTTCACTCAGTTTGCATTTAAAGTGAATTTCCATTTAAACTACAAACAGGAAAAACGTATTAAATGTCTGAGCAGGATTTATCCTGAGTTCTTCTTGACTCCGATGAAACCAAAGTACTTCAAGATTCAAGATTCAAAGAACTTTATTAATCCCAGGGGGAAATTCCTTTGCCATGTTACAGTTGCTCTAATAAAAAATATAAGAGAGCAAGAAAGAAATATATACAGTACTCCGTTATATAAACCATAAAATAGAACAAATAAATACAAATACTGCACAAATAATAGTGTAATATTGCTAGGATTGTAAATTGGTGATCATTTTAATGTCATAATGGAGAAGGTTGTGCATGAAAGATTACATGTATTTTGTCAATGTAATAAATGTCTTCTTCATTAAGATCTTCAACGCCTTCTTTCATTTTATTATCTTACACTTGCTTTGGTGGTAAACAAGGATCGTTTAGAAATAGGGAAACAGAACAGTTGCATGCATCATCCTTATAGAGATCTCTGAAATATCTTATCTTATATATACACCACTCCTGAGAAACAGGATCTGTCATTAATGGAGGAAATGAGCGACTGATAATAATGGCATTAAACAAGGGGAGAAACAAAGGTTTTGGGTCTTGGGCAGACCACAATTGCTTCTTATCAGTTTGGGGACCCATCTGCCCATGGCCCATAGGAAGTGTAAGCCCAGATACCATATTTCCACAAATCTCCTCACACACTAATAACTTCTTTGGGGTTGCTGTAACTGCCTCCTTGATTTGTCCTCTGAATTGGAAAGCTGGACCAGGGGCTTGAGTTACATAAATAGACTTATGGTAATAAGCTGCTGGAGTTGTGTTATGGTGTGTAATATTATTACACAACGCTCTACCCCTGGTTGGAGTCTTGTCTGCTGGTGGTGCTCATTGTTGCTGGGGAGAGATCTGCATGGACTGCCCATGACCCAGGGGACTGACGTGGATAGAACCATTTAGAGACTATCACTGTCTTTGAACTGCTGTTGGGTCGGTCAGCTTTGTGCTCGGGTCTTCATCAGTGAACATTTAATGACTTCGGCAGGAAGGAATTAGTTCTATAATGAACTCAGAAACTATGCTGACCTATTAGTTCCTCAGGAGCTCTTGGTTGCACAATTCCTCATGACTATAAATTGAAGAAAGGAGTTTTTCTCGCCACCGTCGCCTCAGGCTTGCTCATTAGGGATTGAGTGTTAGAGATAAATAGGAACTTAATTTTAAACTTTATCATATTTATTCTGTTTCTGTACTTCTGTAAAGCTGCTTTAAGATATTGTGCATTGTTAAAAGTGCTCTACAATTGAATTAAATTGAATTATTATTTTATTTCTGTTTTGTTTTTATTTAGCAAAAGAAATGAAAGTGTATTCCCTCGGTTAATGTTTCAGTAACGTCTGCTCACCACTCTTTACTATACTGTTAATGAAATCCCCAGGAGATTTCATTCACACACACACACACACACACACAAACACACCCACCCACACACACACACACACACTTACTTTTCGAAAGAACACAGTAATTCCCACAGGAAATTTTAAGCCTTATGTGCTCGGTGCATTTCAGGAGAGTAAACAGACTCACGGCTGTTTACTTTAGTGAAGTCTCGCTGCAGTTCCTGAAAACGTCAAGGTCAGTTAGTTTTTCTAAAGGGACATTTAGCGTCTGTGACGAAGAAGACGAGACAGGTCTCTTGACAAATTTGCATCTTTATTACACAGTTAATAGTCTGAGTGCACGAACACCAAGACTGTAATTATTGTCACCAGATCACAGCAGTGAAACCTAAGTGAAATAAAGCTCTTAAATAAATCAAAACCTGGAGAGTGGAATTAAGCTTTAATGACCCAGACTTCTTCTGATGATTGACAGGTTATTGGTCACTGCAAAAACTGTGGCTAGGATGGATCTTGTGTTTTATGCAATATTATCACAACACCACTGTTTTACCGAGTCAGAGAGCAATAACACTGAGAACAGATATTGCTAGCAAACAGGCTGCTCTCTTTTCTAGACGTTTCTCTGTGAAGTTACACACAGGGGCTTATCTTCCTTCTTTTTTAGCTTTTTTTTAAAAGACTCCCTGTGGGTTACGCGACTCCTCCAGCACTCACTCGCTCTTTTCATTTGGCTGAACTGCGATTTCATTCTGAGCAATGAATAAAGTTAATTAACCAGGAAAATGTTATAAAAGCTTGGTCTAGTGACTCAGCAGTGATTCAGGGTCTGTGTGGAGAAAAGAACATCACAGATCGTATGTGTGTGTGTGTGTGTGTGTGTGTGGATCATAGACAAAAAACATTCAAGACTTGATGAAATAATTATGCGCGAGCGAATTAGACAAACTGAACATCTGATAATAGAAATGAAAAATTATGGAAAGTGTCTTGATTGAGGTTCCTTACTCACTATTCCTCACTTTATTTTGTACGCAGTTTTGTACACAGGGGCAAGGTTAGATTGGATTTGATTAGACTTATATATTTTTACACACCCAATATTGTGTAGATGCCTCTGAAACAGCTCGGACACGTCAAGATATGGACTCCACATGAGCTCTGAAGGTGTGCTGATGGTATCTGGCACCAAGACGTTAACAGTGAGGCCTCCATGGATCGGACTTGTTTGTCCAGCAAGTCCCACAGATGCTGTACTGACCTGTCAGGAATATGGAGGCAATCTCAACTCCTTGAGCTCTTTTCAAGGTCATGTTCCTCAAATCATTCCTGAACAGTTTTTGCAGTGTGGCAGGGATCATTATCCCGCTGAAAGAGACCACTGCCATCAGGGAATAATGTTTCCAAGAAAGGGTGTACATGGTCTGTAACAATGTTTAGGTAGGTGGTATGTGTCAAAGGAACAACCACATCAATGCCAAAATCCAGGTTCTCCCAGCAAAATATTTCCCTGAGCATCATAATGCTCTCACAGCTGGCCCCTTTTTCTAAGTTGGTGTGTTGGAAGCAGGAAAATGGGCAATGTTATGGCTAATCAGCAGGTGAGTAACATGAGTGAAGAGATGTGGATGAATGTAAACCAAGGCAGTACAGTACAGGTGAAAGTAAGGTGCAGGACTTTGATTAGCACACAGACTTTGGTGAAAAGGAAGCAGAGGATTAAACATGCAGCCCTGTGGAATCCCCGGGTTTAGTATGAGGGTGGAGGAGGTCCACACTCTATTACAGAGGGAGGGGATGATGATGATGATGATGATATCAGTGAGATTGGAGATCCGTTTGGATTGGTTGTTGGTGTGAAAACAGAATCTTAATATAGAAGTTGCTACTGTAGAGCTGAGTCATGGCTTAGTGGAGTGCAGGGGTGATAGCATCTTCTGTTGACTTGAAGCAGAAGAAATGCAGACAGGGAGCCAGTGTTGAGTGCAGGCAGGATTTCAGGCATGACCTCAGGCAGCCAGATTTCAGGCTGATCACAGACACGAGCCTGAATGTGGCTATGATTCAACAGTGGTTACATTTCTGTGTAGAACAGCGGCAACACGCTGAAGATATATTCATCTCTGACTGAAGAGCGTTTCATTTTTTTAAAACATGACACGAAAGCAAACCACTTTTTTTGCTTTTCAGTATGATACATTATTATCTTGTCACAAGGAAAATAAAGCAATTCTGCATATGTATTCTAGTTCACATTTCCCCTCAAATGTGATTGCTTTTCTACCAGGCACAGAATCTTCTCTGACAGCTCATGTTCAGCCTAAAGTATTACGTTTAAAGCAATAATATCGCTTCTCATGAAACACATGGAGGAATATTTCCAACATTAAACAAGTATATATACTAATGTAATGTGACTAAATAAACAAGATGAGCAAATAGAATTTCTTTGTCACATGTTTTTAGAAGAAATCCTTCAATATTTAGTTGTTAATAAATTTTATTGTGTTAGGTCATGGGTCATAGTTATAATTTAATGGAATGTTATCATCCCTGATGGATCCTGAGCGGTCTCTGACAAACACTTGCTGTGTTTTATTTAAGATCACCTCAAATGTCGTTATATATGTACTGTATGTCGTTAATAAAATTGAGCGCTGTACTCCACCTAGTGGATACACTTGGTAACTACAGCCTTTATTAAACCCGTTTTACTACAGTACCGTACAAGGTGACTTCATTTAAATAAATCAATTAAAACGTGTATTTCCCTTTCTATCATTTACTTAAGTTAGTCAGCACCGTGTTCATATTGTTTTGGTTTTGTAAGTATTTTGCAGATATACACTCTGTAGCCAAGCTTTACACAAAATTTTCATTTATACAATCTGAAAAGAAAAAAAAATTAATTTGGAAATCATGAGGTTAAGGATGGTTTTATATTTCTATAAAAGTACAAGAATGACTGCACAACTGCCACCGAATTCAACATTGTACAAGGTCACATTTAATTATTCTGTAAAAATGGAAGTGAAAGGGAGAAAATGTGCCACATGCCTTTTTGATAAGCCCCTAGAACGATCACTTCAGTAGCTAGTGCACTTCCAGTACACAATTTGAGACGCAGCCATGTTTTTCTTCCAAACACTGCTTGGTGTTAAAGTCTGAGTAGGACTAGGTTCAGATTCAGTATAAATAAAGAAAAGACTCAGGGAGAAGTGTTTCACTTTTCTGGGTGGTTTATTAGAATAAACAATGTATGGAGGTTTATTTCTTGCCCTCCTCCTCCTTCGACAGGTTCTTGATGATCTCTTCCTTCTTGGCCTGGAGTCGCTCTTCACGGCGTTTGCGTGCCTCGCGGGTCTTTGAGCGACGAGCTTCGGCCTGGTCACTGCACAAGATGGAGAGAAGTGTTAATGGTCGACCAAATACAATTCCGAAACAGTATTTTACCTTCCATGGACAAAGTGCAATTTTAGAATAACTCAAATCATGTTCTGGATTTGTGCCGAAAGGCTTCAGAACACTGAAGCTGTCTGGAAATCATTAACAGGTTGTTTATATGCTGAAATGAAGGAAACTAAACATGCTCAGACATGTTCAGTATAGTCACTAGAATGGCAAGTTGCCACAAAAAGAATAATCCTGGATGTAATGGTCAGACATGTCAAATTCCCTGCGTACAAAGGTGGTTTTTAACCATATTTTGATTGACTAATGAACAGCTTTGATTTCTGAACAGTAAGAACACACAACAAATCTGTTTACAATGCACAGAAATAACCACACATTAGCACAGATTTTTTTAAACCATCAAGCTGCTAACTCTGCTAACACAGGAAGGCACAGGACTGCTTTTCTGTTAATACACAGCTTATTCATATACAAGCTGGACTCCATTAGGGTTTGTAATGGTGGAAAGTGCTCAATCAAGAACATACTGAAATTCTATAAATCCCCTGAATCTGTCAATCAGTTCACTAGCTCAATGTTAGCAATACTGAATATAAAATGAAAAATATTTAGTAGTGCAGTTCATGTCATTTCAATATTAGTTTTTTTTTTTCCTCCCCTCTTCAAAGTTCTTGTAGGCCATGCAAGACATGAGACATGTTGTAGTTCAACATGTGTATAGTGGGGTCGTGTGGTGAGACTTACGAGAGAAGCTTCTTGCGGGCTCTGTCAGCCTTCAGCTTGTGGATGTGCTCCATGAGGATGCGCTTGTTCTTGAACACGTTACCTTTGGCCCTCAGGTACAGGCTGTGGTACCTGCACACAAGACATTTACATAGTATTAACACTACCACAGGCTTCAGAGGCTACATGGTGTTTAATGCACATTGCATATGCCACTTCATTCAACAAGCTCAAGATCCCCTCAGAGCAGATTCAGCAACGTGTATGACGTGTTGGGCTTTCTTCCTCCAAGCTGCTTACCAACGTTGAATTATCTAAATGAATTAATATGCCAATTAATATTCATCACAGCAGACGTGTTCCTTGAAGGCTGAAAGTGAACCATCACACAGGGGAGTGTCGGCAAAGAGCACCGAATCTAAAAATCACCTCTGCACTGCAAACAGACCTAGATGATGTCGAGACATGCAACAAAGGACCGAGTATAAAACTATATAATAGAAATATCAAATTCTGTTAGACTACACCGTTTTGAAGCACTGTAGGTAATGTAATATTTTGACACTCTTAAGTACAACAATTACTAATACATTAGTTGTAGTTTTAAAACTAACTCAAATTTCTCTCTCCCCAACTCAGCTTTTTTTCTCATTTAAAGCAACGTCACAAATACTGTGGTACATTTATCTCAAAATAGTACCACAACGCTGATTTGTCATCCACAACTAGTGTGCACAGTATGATTTTCTCAACAGACTTCATCCATGTGAGCGCGCAACCTTCAGCCTGAAAGCTACAATAAAGCTATAAACTATAACCTAAATAAAGCTCTGGGACTAACGTACACTAGCCTAGCACACATCATAGCCTAAACGCCTACCAACAGCGACTTTACGTCTGTATGTCAGATACTAGGCCGTACATGTGCCTGTCGATCTTCTTGGACTCCCTGTAGCGACGGAGCAGGCGGCGAAGGATTCGCATACGGCGCATCCAGCAAAGCTTCTCAGGCATACGAGCATTCGCTGTACCCTTCCTCTTACCTGGAGAAAGACAGAGAGACGTGATGAAACCAACAGTGGTGTCCCATTTTCACATGGAATGATATTAAATTCAGTATGGTATCAGCATCACTGTTCTCAAGTCCATATTGTACATACCGATGCCCATGTGGCGACCCTTGCGGCGAGCCAGCGTGTTTTTGCGGCAGCGGGCGCGAGAGTGCACCGTGACGGGCTTCTTGATGATGAGACCATCTTTCACCAGTTTCCTGATTGCCTGACCTGTAACACAAATATATAAAATTAATATTAAAAAGAAAAAAGCAAAACCTCTCATGAAGCACTGACATGATTAAACTGCCACAATACAATTAGTGCAGAACTTACGAGAGTTGGCATTGGCGATCTCATTGGTTTCGTTGGGATCAAGCCAGACCTTCTTTTTGCCACAGCGCAAGACGCTGGAGGCCAAGCGCTTCTGGAGCCTGAGCATGCTGAAACACACACCAAGCAATGTGTTAATCTAATGCCAAACATTTATCTGCTCTAAATATCAGAACAGATCTTTTCTTAAAAACTGATGGATCTGAATGGTGAAGCCTTGGGGTTCACCTGTGAATTTATAATCTGGGATGAAGACAAACATGTCCCCTACATGTGTCATCTGTCCTACAGCTTAACACACCTAAATGCTTTGCTACCTCACATCATGCTGAGGAACATCCAGGCTGTTGGAGTATTTATAATAATACATAAAGATCTATGACACTAGAAGTATTTATTAAGAACACACCACATGAACAGAAAAACGTGATGCTATATAAATGATAATTCTGATGTAGAGGATTATATCAACGGAACAGAGCCTATAGTAACACAGAATTAACTCTTAAGTGAATCTTTATTTTCTAACCAAGGAGTTTAGTGCATGTAAAACTTTCCCCACGCGCAACTAAACCGGCTAAGAGTCAGGCTTGCTAGCTAACTAGCTAACAGAAGCTAGCACGGCGAGTTGAAGAAATAAAACGTCAACATTAGAAAGTCGACGCTGTTCCAAGATTTACTACATATTTAACAACTCCAGGTAAATGTTAAACCTCTCACCGATACTCTTTTCGAGCCAAAACGTCAACATAAATATGCCCCAGAAAACAGCTTCACGTGACGGGAATAAAACGCCGTTAGTTGGGGTGCAGCGCGAGCCACGATACAACTTGAGGCCTGCGTGTGCGAGCCATTTTTTCGCGTTTAAAACACTTTTAGGTCAAAATTATTAACCAATTAGTGCCAAATTCTGTACATTGCAAGTTTACTACCCATATTTTACAACAATTTCTGAGGTTGTGTGACGTTTTAATCATATTTGTAGGCATTTTTAACGGGAGCGGGACACAGCCTCTTACCTCATGGCTGCAGATCTTAGAGAGAAAGGAAGGAGCATGGGCTCCGGAGCCTACCATTATAACAGACAGGCGCACTCCGTAAACGTGGAACCAGACAGAGAATCATGTAAAAAGATCACAAAGTGGAAATGAGTTTTCTAACGTTACTGCTTGTTTTAATTAGAAATATGAGTGTGTTCTTATTTCATATTATTAAACGTAATATCTTTCATTTTAAACCGTAAATAATGGTCGGACCCCCTACGTTTGGTCAAAGTAGTACGTTCCAAAACGAAACTCTTGCGAGGAGCCCGGATGAGGAAAGTTCTACTAATCACCGCAAGGTGGCTTCTGGCGCTGCTAGAGTTCCACATCCGTGCACTTGGTATTAATTAATGAAAAAATAAAAGAGGAGATAAAAACAATGATTGAATTAGTCATATTATTTCATACTTGTAACTATTATTTAGATTTCATTATGTTTCAGGAACAATTTAAAAGTATTGAAATAGGTATCAAGGTTTGTGTGTGGGCAGTGTGCTTTAAATCTCAGCCTGATTTTTAGAATACATCTTTATAAAAAAAAACATCTATCTATCTATCTATCTATCTATCTATCTATCTATATATATATATATATATATATATATATATATATATATATATATATATATGAGTTTGGGACAGTTCTTGCTAATAGTTTCTACATTTCTATTCAAACTGCTGTGGTGATGTCCAAGATAAGTCCAAGTCCAGGGCTAGTCGAGATAAAGTCATGGCTGAGGTCTTCAGAGAGTAGAGAACAAGTCAATAGTGAGATAAAGTCAAGATTGAGACCAAAAACATCAAGCTCCTTCCAAAACCATGACTTTACTTCAAATGGTTGGTTGTTCATTGCGCCAGTGATTATGCTGTTTTCTAGAAGAGAGGAGTATTCCTCCTCAAACTTTATGAATGGAAAATATTATTTTTTACTTAGTCGCAGTCAAGACTGAGACTGTTTTAGTGAGACAAAAATTGAAACAAGTCCAAGTCCGTACAGAAACCGTCTCAAGACCAGACACGAGTTCTACAGCTCTGTGCACTGCCGATATTGGAAATTTGAAGAGTTTCTTTCTCTTAAGTCGCATAGCAGAAACCATTTGAGGAGCCGTTGGATATTTTAAAAACTTGTGCCTCAGAGTGCTGGTTATATTCTTTAGGACTTATTCAATTTTCAATTCAATTCGATTTTTTTTGTATAGCACTTAACATTGGACATTGTCTCAAAGTAGCTTTACAGAATAATAGAAACAGAGAGAAAAAAATTATAAAGTTTAAAGTTAAGTTACTATTTTATCCCTATTTTATCCCTAATGAGCAAGCCTGATGTGACAGTGGCAAGGAAAAGCTCCCTGAGATTACATAATGAAGAAACCTTGAGTGGAACGAGGCTCAGAAGGGAACCTCATCCTCATCTGGGTGACACTGGACAGTAAATAAAAAAATGTAAATTATGTCCTTTGTACAACAGCAACCAAGGGCTTATGAGGAACTATTAGGTCAGTGTAGTTTGTATCATGTGAAAAGTAAATATTTTCAGTAAAATTCTATCTATTAAAAGATAAGGAATTTTAATGCTTTACTAAAATAGGTTCACTGGTGCATTGAAAATGAGCTTATCTTCAAGCCATGTGGTATTCCCACCAAAGAAATTGTTAGCAAAAAATGCAAACTTCAGAGAGAACCATTTTATTTTGGCATACTGTATGGGCTCATAAGAAACTTTAGTGCACAACCCATACTTAGAAATCCCATAATGTGACTCAGAAAGACTGTGATGAATTTCCGATCCCCTGGCAAGACAACATCCATACTAGTGCACTGTGCATTCTCCACCACATACCACTTCAACAAAGAAGAAGACTTTCCACTGTCTAGTAGTCTCTATAGGATGGGTATTCAGTATTCACTGTATTCAGAGGACACAAACAAACTTGTACCCAAGTCTAAAATACAGCAATCCTGACCAGGCAGTGACTAAGGATGAATGGATGAATGAAATGTCATGTTGAATACAGTGTGCAAGCACAACATGTTCATAGTCTTTGTCTGTGGAAACATTATTTATATATTTTATTCCTTTAAGAGGAATTTTATTCCTTTAAGAGGAATAAAACACACTGGGATGTTCAATTGTAGGAAAATACTCAACTTCCATGTGTTAAGCCTCCTGTTATGTTCGTTTCTCAGGAACAGCAATGTTTAACTATCTGAAAGATTCAGAAATCAAAAAATCTCATTTATATCTCATTAACTCCATTACTAACCATTTCAATCAAAATTTAGTGCAGTGGTGTTCTTTACGTCTCACAGATCATGGCTCAATGAGGATAATTCACTTGTTTTTCATTAAAAAATACATGTTAAAAGTTTTTTAATGTACATTTGAAAGACCTACATATAAAATACAATTGAGATTATTTTACATTTTGAAACATTTTTCTTTTTATGGGGTGATGTTGATAAAATAGGAAACGTCTCCAGAGGCATGAAATATAGCCCTGCCTGTCTCTGCATCCCACAGACTGGTTGTTAATTAATCCTTCGATGTATAGGACCCCAGCCAGGATGAGGACCCCAAATATGCATGTACAGCGGGTAAAATAAGTATTGAACACGTCATCATTTTTCTCACAGATGTCCATAAATTAAGTTATGTGTAATAATACAGGGAAAAAGTATTGAACACATGAAGAAAGGGAGGTTCTTTCCACTGAGAAAAATGGTGAGGCGTTCAATTACTTATAGTAAAATGCATTACATCCAGCTCCTTCCACTTCTCCCGCAAAACACAGCTTCCTTCTAGATTAGTCATTTTGAGAATGATTTTCCGTATTGAGTTGTACATGACCAGCTCAAAAGCTGACTGTCACATGACTCACTCCATCCTAGTGGGCCCTGGGACTTTCTTTATTATGTTTTCTGCAGACAGTTTTGAGTGATGCATATTTGGAGATGAAGACCACTGTATTTCACCATTTTTTGACATGAACGTCTTGGTTGGAGGAATATGAATACATTGGGGTGAAATACACTATATTGCCAAAAGTTTTTGGACACCCCTCCAAATCACTGAATTCAGGTGTTGTTTTTAAGGGGTTGGGCTTGGCCCCTTAGTTCCAGTGAAAGGAACTCTTAATGCTCCCAACTTTGAGGAAATAGTTTGTTGATGACCCCTTCCTGTTCCAACATGACTGCACACCAGTGCACAAAGCAAGGTCCATAAAGACATGGATGAGCCAGTTTGGTGTGGAGGAACTTGACTGACCTGTATAGAGTCCTGACCTGAACCCGACAGAACACCTTTGGGATGAATTAAAGCAGAGACTGCGAGCCATACTTTCTCATCCAACATCAGTGCCTGACCTCACAAATGCACTTCTAGAGGTTGTTGTTGTTGATCTTTTGACTCCCTATGTGTATGGGGTCGCCACAGCAGACCAACTGGTCCACACAACTTGGCACAAGTTTTATGCCGGATGCCCTTAAATGCGCTTCTAGAGGAATGGTCAAATATTCCCATAAACGCACTCCTAAACCTTGTGGAAAGCCTTCCCAGAAGAGTTGAAGCTGTTATAGCTGCAAAGGATGGGACATGTGCAGATGTCCCAAAACTTTTGGCAAGTTTTTCACAGTTGCAAAGAAACAAATAGTATGTGTTACTTTTGACCCCTTTTAGCTTCCACTTTGACTGGCAGGTCAAACTGACCCAAACAGCAGCTATATAATATAAACATGGGGGGGGGGTGAATGTATGTGAAATGAAACATTTTCATGTTATATGTTGATTTCACTAATTAAGCCAAGCAGAAGTAGTTTCATTAAAAATACATTTAACTATATATATTTTATATTTTTTTAAATTTAAAATGGTTCAGTTTGACCTGCAACATAACTCAAGAGTTAAGGAGTATGCTTAAGTTATGCTTCATCACTTTAGTGTTTACTTCATTTAAAAGCAGTCAGGATAGTCTGTCAGGTATTGACTGTGAGAGTATGGACCTGCTGATGAGTGCAGGGATCTGATCTCCTCAACACAACTGGTTTATTATCAATTCACAATTTACACACAAGATAGCTGTGAAAACAAAAGGAAAAATTTATTACAAAATCATAATACATCATTGTGTGTATAGATATATTCATACAACAAAACTGTCAGCATGTATCACGTGGTTATAATCTGGAGAAGAGAGGGTCAGTTAGGAAAGCTGTCAGAAAACCATTCAGAAAAAAACCCCACTTGGGATCAGATCTTACACCGTGACTACATTCAAGTCTTGCATCGTGTGTTACGTTCAGTCAGATATGTTATCCGGCTCCAAACACCCAAACAGACACACCTCTTAAAGTAAATTAGCACCCAGACTCTGAGCGATGTGAGTCTGCTGGTGTTTTTTGTAATTGCTTGAGTGGCTGAAGCGTTTTCCACACGTGCCGCAGGTGTACGGTTTCTCTCCTGTGTGGTACCGCTGATGGATCTTCAGGTACCCTGACTGGCTGAAGCGTTTCCCACACAGCGTACACAGGTACGGCTTCTCACCGGTGTGCACGCGCTTGTGCTTCTTAAAGTCTCCGGCGTGGCTGAAGGTGCGGCCGCAGAGCGCGCAGCAGAAGCGTTTCTCCACCCGCCGCATTCGGAAGCCACACCCACTCCTCCGGTATGATAAACCGTTTAACAACTCGTCACCTCTTGCCTCTGTGCCATCTAGAACGGCGCCGATCTGCTCCATGTCTTCAGTCATGAGTCTCTGTAAAGAGCCGTTGAGCGCAAATGGGACGACGGCACAGGACGTGCTCTGTGCAGCCATCTGGTCTGTTTGGTAAATTAAAGCGTAATCGCGATACTCCTCACTTTCCGCTTCGGTTTTGATCACACTCTGGGTGAAGTCTGCTGATACGGTCCTTGTTTGTTCAGGCGGTGTTGCATTATGGGAAACATAGTCCGACACTGAGACCTTGGCTCGTATGCTGAATTGCGATGCAGTGGTCTGGACGTTTGGCTCTGGATCTTCAAAGAAAGACTGAGACGCTTGCATGACATGGGAAACCACAGGACTTGCGTTTGCTTGACCTTTGTCATTTCCTGTCTCCAGCTTGAACTCACCGTCCTTCTGAGTGACATTGTCTCGTCCGGTTATTAAAGAATCTGATTCGTTCTGTTTCGCAGCGTTACGGCTAACGGCTTCCTCTGCACCTGTAAAACACGGCGACAGTTACACCACATTGCTTGCTAATACGTGTCATTAATTTCCCCGTCACTGATTCTCACCGGCGTGTCTGTTGGACGTGAGCTCCTGCAGCTCTTGTAACTTTCGCCTCAGTCTCTCGTTCTCCCTCTGTGTGCGAGCCGTTTTCTCCTGATACTCGGACACCGTCTCCCTCACGGCCTCCAGCACCTCCTGCACCGCTGCCGCCAGCAGCTTACTGACCCGTGCATTCAGACGCTCCACCTTCGACATGACTGAAGCTTAATTCACTCAGCGATAACAGTAATTCCCGGTATCACACGGTACCGCCGATGACGTCACGGTATCAGAGACTGAATCGGACCGGACCTCGTCTAAATGTTTTACTTTCCTGAGTGCGCTGTTTATTAAAGCACAGTGAAACGTTAATATTCTACATTAATCTCTTCATATATATCACAGAACACGGTGCACAAGTACCTCCTCGAGCTGTTGGTTTTCGAGGTCAGTTATTGTTACAAGCTAAACTAGCTAGCTTTATTTGGCTAAAGTGATATCGAGTTAACCTCGAAGCTAGCTGGATAAAAATAGTTGAGAATTATTTTAGCTTCTCACGACAAACATTTTCTTCTTTCTGTCCTTATTTTGGTATTATATATCTCTAAACATGTCGTATTTTTCCAATAAAAATTTGCGCCTATTGCACCTTTTGCTCATTTACTGCGAGCTAAAACCATCTCCAGCTAAAGTCAACAGACCACGGCCGAATCCTAAAGAGCTCCGTCTTAAATATGTAGTGAACTACTTAGGGTGCAGAAGCCATGATTATTTCAAAGGGATAGTGCACATGTTTGAGGAGTAGACGGCTATTTGGGACACCGCCTCATGCTGGTCGCGTTCAACGGGATACAGCTGCCTCTAAACCGGGGCGGGTTGCCAGATTATTCCAAAATAATTCACCGAGGTAATTTAAATACACTTGGGGTGGCCAGTGCCTTCGATAACACCCAGACGTTTTTCAATTTCAGACAATACAGTCTTCTTCTTCGTCTTTCGGCTTTTCCCTTCAGGGGTCGCCACAGCGAATCATCTCTCTCCACCTATCCCTATCTTCTGCATCCTCAACACTTACACCCACTAGCTTCATATCCTCATTTATTACATCCATATACCTCCTCTTTGGCCTTGGCCAGCTCCATGTCCAACAATCTCCTACCAATATACTCACTCTCCCTCCTCTGGACATGTCCGAACCATCTTAATCTGGCCTCCGTAACTTTGTCCCCCAAACGTCCAACATGAGCTGTCCCTCTGATGTACTCCTTCCTAATCCTGTCCAACCGTGTCACTCCCAAAGAGAACCTCAACATCTTCAGCTCTGCTACCTCCAGCTCTGACTCCTGTCTCTGTCTCAATGATACTGTCTCTAAACCATACAGCATGGCCGGTCTCACCACTGTCTTGTACACCTTCCCCTTGATTCTCACTGAAATTTTTCTATCACACAGAACTCCAGACACCTTTCTCCACCCATTCCAACCTGCCTGCACTCGCTTCTTTACCTCTTTCCCACACTCTCCATTACTCTGGACTGTTGACCCCAAGTACTTAAACTCCTGTACCTTCTTCACCTCTTCACCCTGTAATCTTACTGTTCCACTTCCCTCCCTGTCATTCACACACATGTACTCAGTCTTACTACGACTGAGTTTCATTCCTCTTCTCTCCAGTGCAAACCTCCGCCTCTCCAGGTTTTCCTCCACCTGCTCCCTGCTCTCACTACAGATCACAATGTCATCTGCAAACATCATTGTCCAAGGAGACTCCTGCCTGACCTCCTCTGACAACTGGTCCATCACCATAGCAAACAGGAAGGGGCTCAGAGCCGATCCCTGATGCAGTCCCACCTCCACTCTGAACTCCTCTGTCTGACCTACAGCACACCTCACCACTGTCCTGCTCCTCTTGTACATGTCCTGTACCACTCTGACATACTTCTCTGCTACTCCTGACTTCCTCATACAGTACCACAGCTCTTCTCTTGGCACCCTGTCATACGCTTTCTCCAAGTCTACAAACACACAATGCAACTCTCTCTGACCATCCCTATACTTCTCCATCAACATTCTCAGGGCAAAAATTGCATCTGTTGTGCTCTTTCTGGGCATGAAGCCATACTGCTGCTCACAAATTTCCACTACCTTCCTTAACCTAGCTTCCACTACTCTTTCCCATAGCTTCATTGTATGGCTCATCAACTTTATCCCCCTATAGTTGCTGCAACTCTGCATGTCACCCTTATTCTTAAAAATCAGCACTAATACACTTCTTCTCCATTCCTCAGGCATCTTCTCACTCTCTAAAACCCTGTTAAACAGACTAGTTAAAAATTCCACTGCCGCCTCTCCTAGACACTTCCAGACTTCCACCAGGATGTCGTCAGGACCAACTGCCTTTCCACTTTTCATCCTCTTCAAAGCCTTCCTGACTTCATCCTTTCTAAACTTATCTACTTTCTGTTCCACAGAGTTAACCCCTTCTACTCTTTTTTCCCTCTCATTTTCCTCATTCATCAGCTCATCAGAGTACTCCTTCCATCTCCTCTGTACACTCTCCTAACTTGTGAGCACCTTTCCATCTCTATCCTTAATAACTTGCTGCACATCCTTCCCATCTTGATCCCTCTGCCTAGCTAACCTGTACAAGTCCTTCTCTCCTTCTCTAGTGTCTAACCTAGTGTACAACTCATCGTACGCCTTCTGCTTAGACACCTCCCTCTTCACTCTGCGCTGTAACTCCTTGTATTCCTGTCTATTCTCTTCAGTCCTGTCCATGTCCCACTTCTTTTTGGCTAACCTCTTCCTTTGAATACTATCCTGAACTTCCTCATTCCACCACCAAGTCTCCTTATCTTCTTCCTCCTTCCAGATGACACACCCAGCACCTTTATTCCTGTCTCCCTGATCACTTCTGCTGTAGTTTCCCAGTCATCTGGCAGCACTACCTGACCACCCAGAGCCTGCCTCAACTTCTGTCTAAATTCCTCACAACATTCCTCCTTTCTCAGCTTCCGCCACTTGGTTTTCTTCTCCATCTCTATCTTTGACCTCTGCTTACAGACCATCAGTCATCCTACACACCACCATCCTATGCTGTCTGGCTACACTCTCTCCCACTACCACTTTACAGTCACTAATCTCTTTCAGATTGCCTCTTCTACATAGGACATAGTCTACCTGTGTGCTCCTACCTCCACTCTTGTAAGTCACTCTGTGCTCCTCCCTCTTCTGAAAATAAGTGTTAACCACAGCCATGTCCATCCTCTTAGCAAAGTCCACCACCATCTGTCCTTCAAGGTTCCTTTCCTTAACTCCAAACTTGCCCATCACCTCCTCATCACCTGTGTTCCCCTCACCAACATGTCCATTAAAATCTGCTCCTATCACCACTCTCATCACCTCATCTAATTCACTCCAGAATCTCTCTTTCTCCTCTAACTCACAACCTAACTGTGGGGCATAACCACTAACAACATTCAACATCACCCCTTCAACCTCTAACTTCAGACTCATCACCCTGTCCGACACTCTCATCACCTCCAGAACATTCCTCACAAACTCCTCCTTCAGGACCACACCTACCCCATTTCTCTTACTATCCACACCATTATAAAACAGCATGAATCCTGCTCCTATACTATGAGCCTTGCTACCCTTCCACCTGGTCTCCTGTACACACAGTATATCCACCTTCCTTCTCTCCATCATATCAGCCAGCTCTCTACATTTCCCTGTCATAGTACCAACATTCAGAGATCCTATTCTCAGTCCTACACTCTTACCTTTCCTCTTCTCTCTCTGTCTACACACTCTCCTCCCTCCTCTACATCTTCGACCAACAGTAGCCCAATTTCCACCAGCGCCCTGTAGGTCAATGGCGCCGATGGTGGTCGTTGTTAACCCGGGCCTCGACCGATCCGGTATGAAATTTAGAGTACTGATGATTCACATGTTTCAATTTGGCAATGTTTTACGCTGGATGCCCTTCCTGACGCAACCCTCTCTATTTATCCGGGCTTGGGACCGGCACAGAATTCACTGGACTGTGACCCCATGACTAGATTAATTTCAGACAATACAGTATTTTTTTATAAAACCAGACTTCCTGGAGTGAAATACCCATCAGTTAATTCCTGTTATCATTTACATTACTGCAACGATCAACAGACGTAAGCTCACCAGTCTCTCTCTCTCTCTCTCTCTCTCTCTCTCTCTCTCTCTCTCTCTGTCTGTCTCTCACTCTCTCTCTCAAAAAAAAAATACAGTATTTTACCAGGAAAAGAGAAAGTGTTAACATGTAAAAACCAGAGACTCTGCTGTTAAATAAATCTCTCTTAACAAAAAACATTATGATGTGACACATTTCTTTGTTAAACAACACTTTAGTGCAAACAACAAATTAGTGCATTAATAGCATTTATATTTACAATCCAGACAACTATTAAACAGCAATAATGCACACCTTCTGAGCCATCAGATTTGAGAATTCAACCACACTTTGGTTTAAATACATATAACAACTGATGTAAGTCATGTTTCTCAGACATTCCTAAGTTCTTATTCCATTTATAGTTATACACGTGTTGTTTTTAGGGGTTGTGCTTGGCCCTTCAGTTCCAGTGAAAGGAACTCTTAATGCTTCAGCATACCAAGACATTTTGGACAATCTCATGCTCCCAACTTTGTGGGAATAGTTTGGGGATGACTTCTTCCTGTTCTAACATGAACTATGCACCAGTGTACAAAGCAAGGTCCATAAAGACATGGATGAGCGAGTTTGGTGTGGAGGAACGTGACCGGCCTGCACAGAGTCCTGACCTCAACCTGACAGAACACCTTTGGGATGAATTAGAGTGGAGACTGTGAGCCAGACCATCTCGTCCCACATCAGTGCCTGACCTCACGAATGCACTTCTAGAGGAATGGTCAAAGACTCCCATAAACACTCTCCTAAAAGCCTTCCCAGAAGAGTTGAAGCTGTTATAGCTCCAAAGGGCAGGCCAACTCCATATTACATTCATGTGCAATGTCCAAAAACTTTTGGCAATATAGTGTATTTATAAAACCCAGCTCCACAATTTTAAGATCGATCCTGACCTTGGGTTTCTGTCGGTGAATTTCTGCACCTTCTCCACATGTCTGGATATCCCTGGCTGACACAGTGCACTCGATAATTATAGTAGCCTGTAGTTTATTTTTTAAACACAAACCATCACTGATCACAAATGACCTGCTTTTAGCTTTGGACCAAGGCTGCATCTCAATATTAGTCCTGCTTGATCTTAGTGATGCATTCGACATTATAGATCATAATATCCTCATAGATCGCTTAAAAAATCACATAGGCATGCAGGGACAGGCATTAAAATGGTTTAGATCCTACCTGTCTGATCGATACCACTTTGTAGATTTAAATGGAGAACTGTCCAGTGTAGTGCCAGTGAAATACGGGGTCCCACAAGGGTCAGTTTTAGGACCTCTGCTTTTCTCAGTATACATGCTTCCATTGGGTGACATCATTAGAAGGCATGGGATTAGTTTCCATTTTTATGCCGATGATACCCAGTTATATATTTCATCAAAACCAGATGAAATACCTAATTTGTCTAGACTAACTGAGTGTGTTAAAGATATTAGAGATTGGATGACCGATAATTTTCTATTATTAAATTCTGATAAGACAGAGATATTACTTATTGGCCCAAAAAGTAGTACACAGAAGCTCTCGCAATTCAGCTTGCATCTAGAAGGATGCACTGTTACCAATAGCTCAACAGTGAAAGATCTGGGTGTAATATTAGATAGTAACTTATCCTTTGAAAATCATATTTCCAATATCACAAAAACAGCCTTCTTCCATCTTAGAAATATTGCCAAGCTTAGGAACATTTTATCTGTATCTGATGCAGAAAAACTAGTTCATGCATTCGTGGCCTCCAGACTGGACTACTGTAATTCATTACTAGGTGTTTGTCCTGCATCTTCAATAAACAAGCTACAGTTAATCCAGAATGCAGCCGCCAGAGTTCTTACCAGATCATAGAAAATTTGATCATATAACCCCAATATCAT
This sequence comes from Hemibagrus wyckioides, assembly GCF_019097595.1. Lineage (NCBI taxonomy): Eukaryota > Metazoa > Chordata > Actinopteri > Siluriformes > Bagridae > Hemibagrus > Hemibagrus wyckioides. The sequence continues at coordinate 22,171,547 of NC_080722.1, read as the reverse complement.
CATCCCTGCACTGGCTACCTGTTAAGTTTAGAATTGACTATAAATTAGCTCTACTCACATACAAGGCTCTAATTGGTTTAGCTCCCACCTATCTCTCCAGTCTTCTAACACGTTACAATCCACCACGCTCTTTAAGATCGCAAAATTCCGGACTTCTAGTAGTTCCCAGAATATCAAAGTTCACAAAAGGGGGTAGAGTGTTTTCGTATTTAGCTCCTAAACTTTGGAATAGTCTTCCTGACAGTGTTCGGGGCTCAGACACAGTCTCCCAGTTTCACAGCAGCTACGCTAATGCTGTTCCATTGTTTCCCTTCTTCTACCCATCCCGAGGCATACAGAGACTGTGCCGGCTCCAGTGGCATCCGGAGATGGACCAGCTCCAGCCGGGTTCTGCTTGTGAGGATTGGGATATTCAAGCAGCGCCATGGACAACAACCTCCTTATTGATTTACATAACACTATACACATGCTGTATCTGCATCACACAATTGTCACCCAAATGAGGATGGGTTCCCTTTTTGAGTCTGGTTCTTCTCAAGGTTTCTTCCTCATACCATCTAAGGGAGTTTTTCCTTGCCACAGTCACCTCAGGCTTGCTCACTTGGGATAACATCTAGGACTGTCTGTCTGTTTATATGTTTGTTGTTTTCTTATGTCGTTTCTCATGTAAAGCTGCTTTGAGACAATGCTCTTTGTTAAAAGTGCTATACAAATAAAATTGAATTGAATTGAAAATTGAATCCTGTAGATACTTTGGTAGTTTATCCAATTACTTAGATTTATGCAAATTATCTAAATAAAGGGAGGTCATCAGGCTAAAGAGCTAGAAAGATTATTTATTAAACTGCAGGATTGTTAAGGAGCTCTCGAGAGATTAAAATACAGACTGTGAAGAGCTAATTAGACAGCTACTTCCCTAATTAGCATGAGATCATATCAAAACAGCTGCTTATCTGTGGATGGTTTTGTTGTATATCATGTTTTAAGATGGCCTGGTGGTTTCAGTGTGTGGGCTGCAGGAGCTCTGTGGTGTGTTCACGTGGTCATGGATTTGGACGTTATGTAAATAAAGTGAGGACAAGTCAGGACAATTTGATCTTTAGTCATCAACAGCTTCACAAATGATACACACATGTTAACACAAATCATCACAAAAGTCACCCATATTTACAGAGTTAAAAAAAAGAAAATAAACAAACCCCAGCAACATTTAGATCCATTGCACCATTCTAACATATAATACAGAATCTTAACCCTTTAAAGTCTTAAAAAAACCCACAGAAAACACAGAAGTCTAAACTGCCAGAATGTGTGAAGTTTTGCAACAATTTTCTGATTGTTTATAGAAACTAAATACAACACATTATCTTTTGTTATGGCTCGCTCTCTAGAGAGCTTCATCAAAAAGCGTGAGCAGGTTTTTGGGTTCAAAGCTGCGCTCAGAGTGTTTCACCAAACTCAAGCAGATGGGACTGAGCCGGGGCGAGTGAGTGTTTAAGGAGGTGTGTGAGGGACTGTGTGCAGGACTGCAGGTTGGGATTGGCGTGGAGGTGCTTCCTACTGAGATTCTGGGCTGGAGTCTGTCAAAACAAAAAGAAAAACATTTACCACAAAGATATTCCGTTTCATTACTTATTCAATAATTCATGTTAACTTTAGATAACCAACTAGGTTTGTAAGGTCAGAAAGTCTGTCTATATTTTATCTAAATTAAGGTTTTTATTTGGTTGTTTTTTCACCTATAAATTTTTCACACCCCATTGCAGCTCCGAATGTGAGCTGACAGCTGTGATTATTTTCTTTTTTATCCTCTCAAAATAACAGAAATCACAGTGGTCTTACAGAACTGCCAAGTACAGCTACATTGGCCATGCTCACAGGGAGGGAGGGGTGGCAAACTCTTTCTCCTGTCAATCATAGCGACACTAGACGCATGCAGAAGTGGGCAGGTAGCACTTTCCGCAGTGTGCTACACTACATGAACAGCATTTTAAAAAGATGCAGTTGGCCTGGCTTCATGTGCCCCAGATAAAAACTTGTATAGTGTTTGGATAAAATCACAGAGGTGAAAGTGTCTTCAGGATGATAATCAGCCATAACATTATGACCACCTGCCTAATATTGTGTTGGTCCCCCTTTTTCTGCTAAAACAGTCCTGACCCGTCGAGGCACGGACGCCACTAGATCCCTGAAGGTGTGCTGTGGTATCTGGCACCAAGATGTTAGCAGCAGAAACTCTAATTTGCAAGGTAGGACCCTTCATGGATCGGACTTGTTTGTCCAGCATATCCCACATTATCCTGCTGAAAGAGGCCACAGCCATCAGGGAATACTGTTTCCATGAAAGGGTGTACATGGTCTGCAACAATGCTTAGGTAGGTGGTACGTGTCAAAGTAACATCCACATGGATGGCAAGACCCGAGGTTTCCCAGCAGAACATTGCCCAAAGCTTGACACTCCGTCGGCTTGCCTTCTTCCCATAGTGCATCCTGGTGCCATGTGTTCCCCAGGTCCCCCAGACGCACACATGCCCAGCCATCTATGTGATGTAAAAGAAAATGTCATTCATCAGACCAGGCCACCTTCTTCCATCACGTGGTCCAGTTCTGATACAACGCGTGCCCATTGTTAGCACTTCCGGTGGTGCACAGGGGATCGCTGGTTCACCACTGTTCTTTTCATTGGACCACTTTTAATAGATACTGACCACTTCAGACCGGGAACACCCCACAAGAGCTGAAGTTTTGGAGATGCTCTGATCCAGTCGTCTAGCCATCACAATTTGGCCCTTCGTCCTTGTCAAACTCGCTCAAATCCTTACGTTTCCCATTTTTCCTGCTTCTAACACTTTGAGGACAAAATGTTCACTTGCTGCCTAATATATCCCACCCACTAACAGGTGCCATGACGAGGAGATAATTAGTGTTATTCACTTCACCTGTCACTGCTCATAATGTTATGCCCGATCAGTGTATATGTCCAAAATTTAGTGGCATGCATGTTATACCTGTGTACGAATGAAGGTGAGTGTTCTAGAACCTGCGGTCCTGGCAGAAACACTGGATCATCACTAGCTGAATCAGAAAGAGCACTGCTGTGCTGCAGGATGCTGAGGTCACTGTCTACGTGCCAGGAATCCCGAGGGGGCGTATGGGGAGCAGGAGGGTCACAGCGGGGAATCAGGGGAAGATTTAGGGACGAGAGCAGGCTGAAGAGTGCAGAGAAGACATACTGAAAGAAATAATTAGTAAAAAATAATTAGATAAACTACCAACCAGATAAATAAACAGGGATTGGAAAGAGACAGACAGACAGATAGGCAGAGGGATAAATAAATCGACAGATAGGCAGACAGATAGAGAACGAGACAGAAACATATTTCCACACAAACTTGTTAGTGTAACAAGCATAGAAAACAAGGTAAAAAACAGAGTACATTTTATATGGTTCATTAAGAAATTATTGTTGAAGAGAGAAACTGGAATGCACATGTACAGTACAGTCAAGTATGAAAATATCTGGACCAAGTTATAGTTATTTCGATATATATCACAGGATCACAGTACTGAAGGACTACTCTTTTTTTTTCTTCTTCTGTGATAAATCATAGTAGCGCTCTCCAGTGTTCAATAACGGCGCTCCTATACAAGTTGACAGAGAGTGAGATGGACCTTCCTTTGAAAACATGAACAGAGGAAGTGTTTACCTGGCCCAGAGTGAGTAGAGACAGCCAGCCCTCTCTGAGTCGGAGGGAGAGTTGGCGTTTCCACCTGTGTTTGCGGACAGATGGTAGAGACAGGAGCAGCTCCACTGAAGCTCTGTCTCTGGGGTCTGGAGCTAACATCAACCTGAGGACATGCTGCAGCTCCGGGGACAGGGCTAAACACAAACACACTTCTGTTAACAATTGAGATATCCTCTATGTGTGTGTGTGTGTGTGTGTGTGTGTGTGACAGAACTGAACTACCAACATACAACCAATAAGAAATATCAATCTGAACAATTTGTAAAGATATCACATATTTGCTACACATTATTACATGTGTGGGATGAGAAAAGACAAACCATTAGTGAGCTCAGAGGGTAAATAGCCCTTTCTGAGCTGCTGCCACCCCTCTCCTCCTTTAGGAACCTCTATACTACACGCCAGCTCCAGGATGGACACACCAAGGCTAATGGGAAAATAAACAGTTTAGCATTAAACAGATCCCAACTATACAGAAATAACAGACCTGTCAGCCAATCAGGGACAAATGTTTTGCATGGCACCAACATATAAACACACATTTTTAAAATATTTTCCATGCTTTGGAGTGAAATAGACCTGAAGATGTCTGCTGCAGCTCCGTATTCTCCTCTGAGTAGTTCAGGAGCCATGTAGCGTGGATCTCCTTCCTGTGCATCAGCATTCTCCTTCTTCCCTCGTGCCATAACTTGCTCCTTCTCTGTCCCCTGCTCCAGCTCCAGCAGCAGGCCAAAGTCCCCTAATTTCAGTCGGCCGGAGTGAGTGAGGAACACGTTGGCTGGTTTAAGGTCGAGGTGGGCAAACCCTTGTGAGTGTAAGTGACCCAGAGCTAGCAGCAGATCACACAGGTAATCCCATGCACACTGCTCACCTACACGAAATACACATATTTATAAATAAAAGTGAATATCAATAAGATGCATTAGGTTTTATATAGTACAATAACTACTGATAGGTGACAGGAAGTTTGGGGTTTCCGAGCACCATAAATACTCAGTGTTATATAATAACAGTGTAACCTGTTGTCATGGGCTGTGTTTCGGCGTGCAGCAGCAGACTCGTGCAGCACAGCTCAGTCTGGATGTAGAGCCGCTCTGCCTCTTCCCAGGCAGCACTGAAGCCCAGCACATGAGGATGACGATGGAGGCGTTCGTGATTCAGAGCCTCTCGAACACAGCGTGCTCGCTCGCTATCACCGCGGAAACGCTGGGCGGAGCGCTTCACCGCATATTCACGCCCATCTATGACACTACGGACCTGAAGCACAAACCAAGACCGGGCAGTTTGTAGTCAACAAACCTTAATTATGTAAGAGTAAGTATTTTTTTTAAAATTAAATGCATACAATGTATATCCTTTAGAACAGAATGTAGCTGATCAGCCAGACATTTGGTCTGGTTTCAGTGCATCCCTAGGCAAACTGTCAGTATTGTCCAAAGCTGTATAATTTATTAATGGCACATCACTACTCAGCAACAACAAATGGGAAATATTTAAAGAAGAGAAAAGCATGATGTCTCTCACCTTGTAAACCTCTCCGAACGAACCGTGCCCAATGAGGCCAAGGTTGACAAAGCACTGGCTGAAGAAGGACTGTGGCTTGCCTGGGTCATAGACGGAAACCGGTGGCGGTCTTTCAATCAGAGCCTGAGACAGCGGGGTCCAGCGGGACCGGCGCTGAGGGAAAACCCGGCTCAGGGGAGGACAGCCTTTCGACGGAGGCCGAGGAGGGAGCAGATGAGAGTGGTGTCGAGAGGGAGAGACCGATGATGAGGAGCGGGAGGACGAGGAGAACGGGAGACGGCGCTTCTTCAGGGAGAAAGACTGCTCAGCATGCATGAAGTGGACAGGTAGAGGGAGCGGAGTGCCCACGGTTTTGGTTTCCTCACCCACTGCCATGGATCTGAAATAACACAACAGAATTATGCTTATTAATTCAGAGGTGTAAATGAAATTAGCACCTATTATTATTATTTATCACTGAGCAGCTACAGTGAAACCAGGTCACGTGACGTAGCCAAAATGACGTCACAAAGTGTTTGAGCCCAAATGTTTATTTTGTGTGCACGCTATGTTTAGTGACTCTATAGACAGCTTCTACGTTATTTATCAACATAACATTTCGTATAAATATCATTTAAATAAAACATATATAAATATTTAATAAGGAAAAGACTTACCACATCACCGGGAAAATTCGTGTTCTGTTAGCCCCCGCAGCTAGCTAGCCTTCTCTGACAGCTGTTTGTCAACAATATCCATAACTCTCCCGACAAACCTCTCACGTGTCATTATTAGCCATTCACAATACTTTATTTAGTGAGATACTAACACAAACACTGCTTGGCTCAGCTTTTTAATAAACAAAAAATCTGAAATGCTAACTTGCTACTCTCTCTCTACGTTTTTTTTCTCCTGCTCTCGCGCCGCAAACAAGTTTCAAAATTCTCTGCCACGCGCCAAAAACAGGTGATGACGTACGCAGTCGCGAGTGGAGGGGGGAGGGGATTAAAAAAGAAAAACAGTTGCCAGATCGACAGGTTTCAACACGACTTTGTGAACACGACTGGACTAGCTACTAAAATATATGTAGGGTATAAAAGATGATATTTTAAATGTTTTTAATATTAATATCCATTTGAAAATTTATATATATATATATATATATATATATATATATATATATATATATATATATATATATATATATATGGTGAGATGTGTAAACCGCAATGATACGGTGCTAAAACAGGTAACGAATCTGGCAACCTCTGCAAATTCAACCGAATGAGTGAATCCTTCCTTCACCAGAAAAAGTCCAATAAGATCTTAATATAGTTTGTGTGGAAGCATTTATATCGACACTTTAAACGGTTAAATAGTGTGTTTTGCAGCATTTTACTGATGTTTACTATTTATTTATTTATTTATTTTATTTTAATGACTTACACTATTACTGGTAAACAAAACTCTTCTGGAAAGCTAAAGAAATGAGCTGTTATAATAAAACTGAGCCGTGAAAACGGGTTCTGGTAACCACGGGGATGCGCGTAAATGACGTCATATCGCGGCGGTGCATTGTGGGATTGCGGAGGAGTGGGGTGGTGAATGGTGCAACATAACTTCAGAAATGGTGAGTAAACGTTGACTTAATTAAACAGTATCGCTAAAACAACCTCCGAGGATTGTTCGCGGCGAATCTCACGATTGAACTGCCAACGGGTCTGTAAAGAGACTAAGGAATCCCGTTAGTTCGTGTAAATCGTAAAGATTGGCGTTTGTTGCTTTCAAAACGGGTCCAAGCCCAATTGGCTCGTTACTCCCTACTTTGGTTGCCTTAATATGGCGTATAAACGATGACCTTCACACTTTACGTTGTGCACTTAATATCCAATAAGGAGCGGTTTGGGATGTAGCCGAGCGAAAGCTAGCGAAAAGGCTATATAGGCTCATTAGCTAGCTGTGTGTTTTGTGGTGTTCATAGAAACGCGACTTGGATTTAACCGCCGAATTATTGTGAAAATGTTGCGATGTTTATTTACCTAATTATATTTTTTGTCAATAAACGGCTTTACTTTTGTCGCGTTTCTTGAACAGCGCCTCAGCACACAGGCCTCTTTAGCACAAAGCTAACGGGGGTCTTTTACTACAAGTGTCCACCCGCAATACGGAGGCTATTGATTTAAAATCATCATAATTTCAGCATTAAAAACAAACATATATTTTACATGCATAAAATCTTACTCTGAGGACTAATACTGTGGTAAGCCCTGATAAGGAGATTTAAACTTAGAGAGAATGACAAGGCTGGAATCTAGTTATAATAAACGCCCAAAACTTCAAAAACAAATATTTATACTCAAGTCACAATAATGTATGAAGCATAAATAATAATAAAAAAGCAGATTTATCATATAAGAAGCTAATGAAAGAAACTAATGAAATCTAGTTTTTAATGATTTATTCTTCTTCTTGAGCCCTTGAATATTCCTGATGTTCCCCAGAGCACCAGTTTGAGGGTGAAAAGAAATCAATAATCCGCCAGGTGATCAGTGATGATCCTGATGATTATTAGCAGTTCTACTTCAGCGCTGTACTGCTTTGATGACTCATCCTGTACTTTTCCGCAGTTTGTCCAATCAAAAGCTCTCTAGAGTGTAGAATTCACTCCTGGGGGTGTGTCTTGCTTTAGAGTGGCTGCTCAGTAGCACATGGCTGTCCATCTTTGTGCACACTATTCCCTTTCAGAAGTTGGCACTCAGTCTGCTGGAGAACATGAGTTCACGTTTATACGCCGCTGGATTCCCGTAAAACTCTTAAATGTTTACCGTATTTAGCTAGTTCTCTAGGCTGGATCAGATTGACCAGGGTTGTGGAGTATCTTGAATGGCTGGCTGTTGTCTAAGTATATATTGTAGTGTGAGTATGTATTTTGTTTTGTTTTTTTTCCTCCACAGGACGTGTTTTTAATGATCCGGCGTCACAAGACGACCATCTTCACCGACGCAAAGGAGTCCACAACTGTTTATGAGCTGAAGCGCATTGTCGAGGGCATCCTGAAGAGACCGCCTGAGGACCAGAGACTTTACAAGGTATAGTGTTTACTTGCGTCAGCATTAGCGACTCGTCCCACTGCCCTGTTCCAGCTGTGTAGACCCTGCTCGGTGATGTTCACTCTGTCTGTAATGCAACATTAATAAACATTCAGTAATGTTCACTCTGCAATAGTGTTCATTAATAGTGTTAAGTTGTCTTTATTTGTCACATATACAGTACTGCACAGTGAAATTCTTTCTTTGCATATCGCATCCTTGGGGGTTGGGGTCAGAGCACAGGGTTAGCCCATGATGCAGCACCCCTGGAGCAGGGGCCTTGCTCAAGGGCCCAATGGTGGCAGCTTGGCGGTGCTGGGACTTGAACCCTGATCTTTTGGTCAACGACCCAGCTTTAACCACTTGAGCTACCACTGACTCATTAACATTAGCAGTGCTCTCACTACAATGAACCAGACCTTCATCAATACTGACAGCATGCTCATTAATATTCACCACACTCATTGATATTCAACATACAATCATTAATATTCACTCACTATCAGTATACACTCATTACTACTCAGCATGGACCTATTAATGTTCACCACACACTTGTTAACGTTCACTACACATCCATTAATGTATGAAAATATACAGTGTACAAAAGGTAGTGTACTGTTTAGTAAAGTAGTGTGTGATTTGAGATGTGGTCCTGTTTGGGTCTGTTGTAAAACCAGGTGTGTGCTTTGACTTGATGGCCAAATCATCATCTTTAACTCTGTGTGTGTTTCAGGATGATCAGCTGCTAGACGACGGTAAAACACTGGGAGATTGTGGCTTCACTAGTCAGACAGCCAGACCTCAGGCTCCCGCCACAGTCGGACTCGCCTTCCGAATTACTGGTACGTCTCGTTTAGCACAACACTAACCATCCTGACTGCCTGGACATAGAAAGGTCATGTTCATTAACATGATGATGAGCATGTATGATGAAAAACAAATGGGATTTGTTATCAGATTAATATACAGCATTAAACAAGGATATAAAATGTGTGTGTGTGTGTGTGTGTGCACGCAGACGATGCATTTGAGCAGCTCCAAGTGGATCCGTTCTCAAATCCTCCTGAGCTTCCTGACGTGATGAAGCCTCAGGATTCAGGCAGCACAGCCAATGAGCAGTCTGTGCAGTAAAAACACAACACAGCACAGCAGGAGGAGGAGGAGAAATCTGCCGCTCTGTTACGACGAGGTTCCACCTGGACTGAGCACTCAGAAGGGGTTAAGGGGTTTCAGAAACCAAAAACAGGACACAGCCCCCCCCATCCTACATATACACACACACACACGTGCACACACACACACAAACATACACTTCATCCAGCTTATTACATTTCCTTGTTAACTCTGGACTGACACATATTTCCACTTCACTGTGTCTGACACACACATACGCTCTTACTTTAAACCCGAACGCGGCTTGTTTTTGCAGTGTAAAGATGTTTGTGTTGTAAGTGTTCATTAAAACAGAAAGAAAGCGGCGCTTGTGTTTTGCAGTAAGAGAGATTGTGATGTTCGAGGGAGACGCATGCGGGAATTACAGCGTATTTTTCACTCGAGCCTGCATCCATAGTGCATTATGTAATTTATCTTTTCCTTTCTTTTTTTTTTTAATTATGAATTAAGCAAACCTTTTAGGCACTGATATTAAAAATCTAAATTTTACATCTGTTGTCTTTCTGTAATTTTTTTTTTATGTTGTATTATTATGTTCTATAATTATGCTTATGGTGATGAGGAAATACAGTGTATATGTATTAAAAATCCCAAATTGGGTGCGTTAAATTTAATGGCTCCTTGATTCCACAGTCCTGTCTTTCAGCCTGTCACCCAGACATCAATTCAATCCCTCACAGCAGAACGGGAGAAAATGTCTGGTCTCTTTACAAAGACCTGTCCTGTTTTTAGTGATCGTCAGTTTTTCGTTTTGACATCTTGTTCATTCTGAGATCCTCTTCTGTTCACCACGAGGTGATTTACGTTACCTTGCCTTCCTCTCAGCTCATATCAGCCTGGCCATTCTCTTCTGGCATTCCTCATCAACAATGTGCTTCAACCCATAGAACTGCTGCTGACTGGG